>NC_081199.1:12780158-12935158 GCF_902713425.1 Acipenser ruthenus
TCTCTGTGCTTTTACAATGCTTCCCTGTGCTTTACTGTACTGTCCCTCTCTGTGCTTTTACAATGCTTCCATGTGCTTTACTGTACTGTCCCTCTCTATGCTTTTACAATGCTTCCCTGTGCTTTACTGTACTGTCCCTCTCTATGCTTTTACAATGCTTCCCTGTGCTTTACTGTACTGTCCCTTTCTGTGCTTTTACAATGCTTCCCTGTGCTTTACTGTACTGTCCCTCTCTATGCTTTTACAATGCTTCCCTGTGCTTTACTGTACTGTCCCTCTCTGTGCTTTTACAATGCTTCCCTGTGCTTTACTGTACTGTCCCTCTCTGTGCTTTTACAATGCTTCCCTGTGCTTTACTGTACTGTCCCTCTCTATGCTTTTACAATGCTTCCCTGTGCTTTACTGTACTGTCCCTCTCTATGCTTTTACAATGCTTCCCTGTGCTTTACTGTACTGTCCCTCTCTGTGCTTTTACAATGCTTCCCTGTGCTTTACTGTACTGTCTCTCTCTGTGCTTTTACAATGCTTCCCTGTGCTTTACTGTACTGTCCCTCTCTATGCTTTTACAATGCTTCCCTGTGCTTTACTGTACCGTCCCTCTCTGAGCTTTTACAATGTTTCCCTGTGCTTTAATGTACTGTCCCTCTCTATGCTTTAACAATGCTTCCCTGTGCTTTACTGTACTGTCCCTCCCTGTGCTTTACTGTACTGTCCCTCCCTGTGCTTTACTGTACTGTCCCTCCCTGTTCTTTACTGTACTGTCCCTCTCTGTGCTTCTATAATGCTTCCCTGTGCTTTACTGTACTGTCCCTCTCTGTGCTTTTACAATGCTTCCCTGTGCTTTACTGTAATGTCCCTCTCTGTGCTTTTACAATGCTTCCCTGTGCTTTACTGTACTGTCCTCTCTGTGCTTTTACAATGCTTCCCTGTGCTTTACTTTACTGTACTGTCCCTCTCTGTGCTTTTACAATGCTTCCCTGTGCTTTACTGTACTGTCCCTCTCTATGCTTTTACAATGCTTCCCTGTGCTTTACTGTACTGTCCCTCCCTGTGCTTTACTGTGCTGTCCCTCTCTGTGCTTTTACAATGCTTCCATGTGCTTTACTGTACTGTCCCTCTCTGTGCTTTTACAATGCTTCCCGGTGCTTTACTGTACTGTCCCTCTCTATGCTTTTACAATGCTTCCCTGTGCTTTACTGTACTGTCTCTCTCTGTGGTTTTACAATGCTTCCCTGTGCTTTACTGTACTGTCCTCTCTGTGCTTTTACAATGCTTCCCTGTGCTTTACTGTACTGTCCCTCTCTGTGCTTTTACAATGCTTCCCGGTGCGTTACTGTACTGTCCCTCTCTGTGCTTTTACAATGCTTCCCGGTGCTTTACTGTACTTTCCCTCTCTGTGCTTTTACAATGCTTCCCTGTGCTTTACTGTACTGTTCATCTCTGTGCTTTTACAATGCTTCCCTGTGCTTTACTGTACTGTCCCTCCCTGTGCTTTACTGTACTGTCCCTCTCTGTGCTTTTACAATGCTTCTCTGTGCTTTACTGTACTGTCCCTCTCTATGCTTTTACAATGCTTCCCTGTGCTTTACTGTACTGCCCCTCACTGTGCTTTTACAATGCTTCCCTGTGCTTTACTGTACTGTCCCTCTCTATGCTTTTACAATGCTTCCCTGTGCTTTACTGTACTGTCCCTGTGCTTTACTGTGCTGTCCCTCTCTGTGCTTTTACAATGCTTCCCTGTGCTTTACTGTACTGTCCCTCTCTGTGCTTTTACAATGCTTCCATGTGCTTTACTGTACTGTCCCTCTCTATGCTTTTACAATGCTTCCCTGTGCTTTACTGAACTGTCCCTCTCTATGCTTTTACAATGCTTCCCTGTGCTTTACTGTACTGTCCCTTTCTGTGCTTTTACAATGCTTCCCTGTGCTTTACTGTACTGTCCCTCTCTATGCTTTTACAATGCTTCCCTGTGCTTTACTGTACTGTCCCTCTCTGTGCTTTTACAATGCTTCCCTGTGCTTTACTGTACTGTCCCTCTCTGTGCTTTTACAATGCTTCCCTGTGCTTTACTGTACTGTCCCTCTCTATGCTTTTACAATGCTTCCCTGTGCTTTACTGTACTGTCCCTCTCTATGCCTTTACAATGCTTCCCTGTGCTTTACTGTACTGTCCCTCTCTGTGCTTTTACAATGCTTCCCTGTGCTTTACTGTACTGTCTCTCTCTGTGCTTTTACAATGCTTCCCTGTGCTTTACTGTACTGTCCCTCTCTATGCTTTTACAATGCTTCCCTGTGCTTTACTGTACCGTCCCTCTCTGAGCTTTTACAATGCTTCCCTGTGCTTTAATGTACTGTCCCTCTCTATGCTTTTACAATGCTTCCCTGTGCTTTACTGTACTGTCCCTCCCTGTGCTTTACTGTACTGTCCCTCCCTGTGCTTTACTGTACTGTCCCTCCCTGTTCTTTACTGTACTGTCCCTCTCTGTGCTTCTATAATGCTTCCCTGTGCTTTACTGTACTGTCCCTCTCTGTGCTTTTACAATGCTTCCCTGTGCTTTACTGTAATGTCCCTCTCTGTGCTTTTACAATGCTTCCCTGTGCTTTACTGTACTGTCCTCTCTGTGCTTTTACAATGCTTCCCTGTGCTTTACTTTACTGTACTGTCCCTCTCTGTGCTTTTACAATGCTTCCCTGTGCTTTACTGTACTGTCCCTCTCTATGCTTTTACAATGCTTCCCTGTGCTTTACTGTACTGTCCCTCCCTGTGCTTTACTGTGCTGTCCCTCTCTGTGCTTTTACAATGCTTCCATGTGCTTTACTGTACTGTCCCTCTCTGTGCTTTTACAATGCTTCCCGGTGCTTTACTGTACTGTCCCTCTCTATGCTTTTACAATGCTTCCCTGTGCTTTACTGTACTGTCCCTCCCTGTGCTTTACTGTGCTGTCCCTCACTGTGCTTTTACAATGCTTCCATGTGCTTTACTGTACTGTCCCTCTCTGTGCTTTTACAATGCTTCCCGGTGCTTTACTGTACTGTCCCTCTCTATGCTTTTAGAATGCTTCCCGGTGCTTTACTGTACTGTCCCTCTCTGTGCTTTTACAATGCTTCCCGGTGCTTTACTGTACTTTCCCTCTCTGTGCTTTTACAATGCTTCCCTGTGCTTTACTGTACTGTTCATCTCTGTGCTTTTACAATGCTTCCCTGTGCTTTACTGTACTGTCCCTCCCTGTGCTTTACTGTACTGTCCCTCTCTGTGCTTTTACAATGCTTCTCTGTGCTTTACTGTACTGTCCCTCTCTATGCTTTTACAATGCTTCCCTGTGCTTTACTGTACTGCCCCTCTCTGTGCTTTTACAATGCTTCCCTGTGCTTTACTGTACTGTCCTCTCTGTGCTTTTACAATGCTTCCCTGTGCTTTACTGTACTGTTCATCTCTGTGCTTTTACAATGCTTCCCTGTGCTTTACTGTACTGTCCCTCCCTGTGCTTTACTGTACTGTCCCTCTCTATGCTTTTACAATGCTTCCCTGTTCTTTACTGTACTGTCCCTCTCTGTGCTTTTACAATGCTTCCCTGTGCTTTACCGTACTGTCCTCTCTAAGCTTTTACAATGTTTCCCTGTGCTTTACTGTACTGTCCCTCTCTATGCTTTTACAATGCTTCCCTGTGCTTTACTGTACTGTCCCTCCCTGTGCTTTACTGTGCTGTCCCTCTCTGTGCTTTTACAATGCTTCCCTGTGCTTTACTGTACTGTCCCTCTCTGTGCTTTTACAGTGCTTCCCTGTGCTTTACTGTACTGTCCCTCTCTATGCTTTTACAATGCTTCCCTGTGCTTTACTGTACTGTCCCTCTCTGTGCTTTTACAATGCTCCCCTGTGCTTTACTGTACTGTCCCTCTCTGTGCTTTTACAATGCTTCCCTGTGCTTTACTGTACTGTCATCTCTGTGCTTTTACAATGCTTCCCTGTGCTTTACTTTACTGTCCCTACCTGTGCTTTACTGTGCTGTCCCTCTCTGTGCTTTTACAATGCTTCCCTGTGCTTTACTGTACTGTCCCTGTGCTTTACTGTGCTGTCCCTCTCTGTGCTTTTACAATGCTTCCCTGTGCTTTACTGTACTGTCCCTCTCTGTGGTTTTACAATGCTTCCCTGTGCTTTACTGTACTGTCTCTCTCTGTGCTTTTACAATGCTTCCATGTGCTTTACTGTACTGTCCCTCTCTATGCTTTTACAATGCTTCCCTGTGCTTTACTGTACCGTCCCTCTCTGTGCTTTTACAATGCTTCCCTGTGCTTTACTGTACTGTCCCTCTCTATGCTTTTACAATGGTTCCCTGTGCTTTACTGTACTGTCCCTCCCTGTGCTTTACTGTACTGCCCCTACCTGTGCTTTACTGTACTGTCCCTCCCTGTGCTTTACTGTACTGTCCCTCTCTGTGCTTCTATAATGCTTCCCTGTGCTTTACTGTACTGTCCCTCTCTGTGCTTTTACAATGCTTCCCTGTGCTTTACTGTAATGTCCCTCTCTGTGCTTTTCCAATGCTTCCCTGTGCTTTACTGTACTGTCATCTCTGTGCTTTTACAATGCTTCCCTGTGCTTTACTTTACTGTCCCTCCCTGTGCTTTACTGTGCTGTCCCTCTCTGTGCTTTTACAATGCTTCCCTGTGCTTTACTTTACTGTCCCTCTCTGTGCTTTTACAATGCTTCCCTGTGCTTTACTGTACTGTCCCTCTCTATGCTTTTACAGTGCTTCCCTGTGCTTTACTGTACTGTCCCTATCTGTGCTTTTACAATGCTTCCCTGTGCTTTACTGTACTGTCCCTCTCTATGCTTTTACAATGCTTCCCTGTGCTTTACTTTACTGTCCCTCTCTGTGCTTTTACAATGCTTCCCTGTGCTTTACTGTACTGTCCCTGTGCTTTACTGTGCTGTCCCTCTCTGTGCTTTTACAATGCTTCCCTGTGCTTTACTGTACTGTCCCTCTCTGTGGTTTTACAATGCTTCCCTGTGCTTTACTGTACTGTCTCTCTCTGTGCTTTTAGAATGCTTCCATGTGCTTTACTGTACTGTCCCTCTCTATGCTTTTACAATGCTTCCCTGTGCTTTACTGTACCGTCCCTCTCTGTGCTTTTACAATGCTTCCCTGTGCTTTACTGTACTGTCCCTCTCTATGCTTTTACAATGCTTCCCTGTGCTTTACTGTACTGTCCCTCTCTATGCTTTTACAATGCTTCCCTGTGCTTTACTGTACTGTCCCTCTCTATGCTTTTACAATGCTTCCCTGTGCTTTACTGTACTGTCTCTCTCTGTGCTTTTACAATGCTTCCATGTGCTTTACTGTACTGTCCCTCTCTATGCTTTTACAATGCTTCCCTGTGCTTTACTGTACCGTCCCTCTCTGTGCTTTTACAATGCTTCCCTGTGCTTTACTGTACTGTCCCTCTCTATGCTTTTACAATGGTTCCCTGTGCTTTACTGTACTGTCCCTCCCTGTGCTTTACTGTACTGTCCCTCCCTGTGCTTTACTGTACTGTCCCTCCCTGTGCTTTACTGTACTGTCCCTCTCTGTGCTTCTATAATGCTTCCCTGTGCTTTACTGTACTGTCCCTCTCTGTGCTTTTACAATGCTTCCCTGTGCTTTACTGTAATGTCCCTCTCTGTGCTTTTACAATGCTTCCCTGTGCTTTACTGTACTGTCATCTCTGTGCTTTTACAATGCTTCCCTGTGCTTTACTTTACTGTCCCTCCCTGTGCTTTACTGTGCTGTCCCTCTCTGTGCTTTTACAATGCTTCCCTGTGCTTTACTGTACTGTCCCTCTCTGTGCTTTTACAATGCTTCCCTGTGCTTTACTGTACTGTCCCTCTCTATGCTTTTACAGTGCTTCCCTGTGCTTTACTGTACTGTCCCTATCTGTGCTTTTACAATGCTTCCCTGTGATTTACTGTACTGTCCCTCTCTATGCTTTTACAATGCTTCCCTGTGCTTTACTTTACTGTCCCTCTCTGTGCTTTTACAATGCTTCCCTGTGCTTTACTGTACTGTCCCTCTCTGTGCTTTTACAATGCTTCCCTGTGCTTTACTGTACTGTCCCTCTCTATGCTTTTACAATGCTTCCATGTGCTTTACTGTACTGTCCCTCTCTATGCTTTTACAATGCTTCCCTGTGCTTTACTGTACTGTCCCTCCCTGTGCTTTACTGTGCAGTCCCTCTCTGTGCTTTTACAATGCTTCCTTGTGCTTTACTATACTCTTCCTCTCTGTGCTTTTACAATGCTTCCCTGTAATTTACTGTACTGTCCCTCTCTATGCATTTACAATGCTTCCCTGTGCTTTACTGTACTTCCCCTCTCTTTGCTTTTATAATGCTTCCCTGTGCTTTACTGTACTGTCCTCTCTGTGCTTTTACAATGCTTCCCTGTGCTTTACTGTACTGTCCCTCTCTGTGCTTTTACAATGCTTCCCGGTGCTTTACTGTACTGTCCCTCTCTGTGCTTTTACAATGCTTCCCGGTGCTTTACTGTACTTTCCCTCTCTGTGCTTTTACAATGCTTCCCTGTGCTTTACTGTACTGTTCATCTCTGTGCTTTTACAATGCTTCCCTGTGCTTTACTGTACTGTCCCTCCCTGTGCTTTACTGCACTGTCCCTCTCTGTGCTTTTACAATGCTTCTCTGTGCTTTACTGTACTGTCCCTCTCTATGCTTTTACAATGCTTCCCTGTGCTTTACTGTACTGCCCCTCTCTGTGCTTTTACAATGCTTCCCTGTGCTTTACTGTACTGTCCTCTCTGTGCTTTTACAATGCTTCCCTGTGCTTTACTGTACTGTTCATCTCTGTGCTTTTACAATGCTTCCCTGTGCTTTACTGTACTGTCCCTCCCTGTGCTTTACTGTACTGTCCCTCTCTGTGCTTTTACAATGCTTCTCTGTGCTTTACTGTACTGTCCCTCTCTATGCTTTTACAATGCTTCCCTGTGCTTTACTGTACTTTCCCTCTCTGTGCTTTTACAATGCTTCCCGGTGCTTTACTGTACTGTTCATCTCTGTGCTTTTACAATGCTTCCCTGTGCTTTACTGTACTGTCCTTCCCTGTGCTTTACTGTACTGTCCCTCTCTGTGCTTTTACAATGCTTCTCTGTGCTTTACTTTACCACTGTCTTTAGGCTACATTTGAAAAGCATTTCTTAATGTATTTAACATTAGGTTTTATAAGACTGGAATCAATGTTCCGCTGTAGTTTCAATCAGCGGCTGTGGAGCCAGGATGAAGCGTTTGACTCGGGTTGAAAACGCGCATGGCAGTAGCCACAAAACAAAAGGTTTGACGTGGTTGAAAATATGTAGTTTGAAACTGTCATGCCCAGCTTCGGGACGAATCTTAACCCATACATTGCAGAGTAATACAAATGTGAATGCATGCAGGGCTGAATTCAGGGCTGAGTCACCCGGGGGCAGCTCTGTGTCGACTCAACCTGAGTTTTAATGTGTAGTGTGAAAACAGCTATACATAGTAGCCCAGTGTTTCCCTTTCAATTCTAAGATGACCATCAAACATTATGGAATATCCCTGCCCATTGGGTAGGTATTGCTGAGCTCTTTATATCAGAGCTGCCAATAGTCTCCTTCCTTGGATGATGCACTAGGTCCCGCCCACCGAGGGTATAAAACTACTATGCAAAGGAAGCCATTTCTCTTTTTCCTTCTCAAGACAGTACGGTAAGACCTCTGTGTTTAGCTGAGCGTATTGATAAGAAAAGAGCTTCTCGAGTCGAGTCAATTGTATTTCCCTTGGATTCGTGCTGAAAGCTGGCTTGCTGCTTTCCCGGAATCAATGACTTTGATTAGACCAAGTCTTTTGTCTTTCTGTCTTTCAGCGGCTTCCTCACTTGTGTGGTAGGCTGCTCTTTGTATCTGACTGTCATGTGTGAGCAACTGCCTGTGCAGTCCTCCGCGAATGGTTGTCTTTTCTTCCGGAGAGTACACAGTTCCTCCACGGGGCTAGGCCTTCCGTATTCCCACTGTTGAGTGACTATTCCAGCCGCGTCTCCTCCATGGGGCTAGGCTTTGCTGCATCCCCGCTATCGAGTAGACCCTCTTGGCTATGTAGGCCCGTCTGCTGCGGTGGGTTCTGCCAACCCCCCCCCCCCCAAAAAAAAGTGTGCTCTTCCCTTTACTATTATTATTATTATTATTATTATTATTATTATTATTATTATTATTATTATTGTTAGTATTATTATTTATTTCTTCTTGGATCTCCTCAGTCAGACAAAAGGCTCTCTTTGGCACCCGGACCAGGCAAGTTCCGGCTATGGGTCTGGCCCCTGAAAGGAACCGCTGGTTAGCCCTAGAGCTGTGAGATGCGGTTGTGGGTACATTGCAGAGCACTAGGGCAGACTCCACTAGGTCTTTGTACACCTATAAGTGGAGGTATTTCCAGCTTGGTGTCTGGCTAGAAGCCATGACCCCATATCTTGCCCCATACCAGACATCTTACAGTTTCTGCAAGAACTGCTTGATGCTGGTAGGTCACCTTCCACCTTGAAGGTGTATTTAGCGGCTATCTCTGCTTGCCATGCCCCGTAGATTCAATGTCTCCGGGCGTGCATTTTTTGGCTACCCGTTTTCTTAAAGGCACGCGGGAATTACGTCCTCCCAGGAGGACTGTTCTCCCCGAATGGCCTCATTGTTGTACTGGAGGCTCTCACAAGGCGCCGTTTGAGCCCATACACTCCATAGAGTTGAAGTAGCCTACCTGTCTATGAAGACAGCCTTCCTCTTGGTTATCACCTCTGCTAAGCGGGTCAGTGAGCTGCAGGCGCTGTCTGTGCACAGCTCCTGCATGCGTATTGGGAAGATGGCAGCAGGGTGTCTCTGCGCACCAACCCTGCTTTCCTCCCCAAGGTGATCACAGCCTTCCACATTAATCAGTCTGTGGAACGGGAATCCTTCCATCCACCTCTGTTTGCTTCAATGGAGGATGAGAGATTAAATTTCTTCTGCCCAGTGCGGGAATTGAGATGCTACATGCATAGCACAAGAGCTCTGTGTCAATCTGACCAGCTCTTCGTCTGTCATAGGACACTGACCTTAGGACAGCCCCTCTCTAAGCAGCATCTGTCACATTGGATTATGGATACAGTCTTGACTGCATTTAATAGTGCTGGCTTGCCCCCCACCCGGTAGGGTAGCTGCACACTCCACTAGAGGGTTGGCTGCATGTTGGGCCCTCTTCAGAGGTGCCTCGATGTCTGATATTTGTACAGCGGCTAGCTGTGCTACGCCGCATACCTTCTCCAGGTTCTACTGTCTTAATGTGGTAGACCCTGCTCTGCCTTCATTAGGCATGAGGGTCCTTGAGGGTGTAAGTTCACACTGCTAACCTCTGGGTTAGACAGTGCTTGTGCGTCCCTCATATGCTGCCGTTCCTTCTCCCTCGCGACGGCTCTGGTATGCATTATCCCATACATAATGTTTTAGGTTAATTACCGTAACCCTGGTTCCCTGAAAGAGAAGATGACCACCAACCGCGAGGTCGCCCTCACAGGTTCGACGGAAAAAGAGAAATGGCTTCCTTTGGATAGTAGTTTTATAACCTCGGTGGGCGGGACCGAGTGGATCATCCAAGGAAGGGGCCTATTGGCAGCTCTGATATAAAGAGCTCAGCGATACCTACCCAATGGGCAGGGATATCCCATACTTAATGTTTGGTGGTTGTCTTCTCTTTCAGGGAACCAGGGTTATGGTAAGTAACCTAACGTTCCCAATCCTGCTCCTGGGAACCCGTTGTGCCTGCTGGTTTTTATTCCAACCGAGCTGCTCTCAGTTTACTTAATTTAACCCTCAATTGAACTAACCATTTGCCTAATCAGAGTTTTTGAATTATTTTAGAGTTGGAGATTAAGTTATATACTGTATAAGGAACTGTATATAAGGAACTTGAAATCGCCCAACTTTTTATGAACTAAATAACAGTTTTCTGTTGTTGCTCTCAATCGAACTCTTAATTCAACCAATAGTGTGCTTAATTCAGACCTTATTCTCATTGTTCATGTAAATAGTTGAACAATTCAAGTTACTTAATACATTTTTAGACATAACTTGAAATATCCAATTCTTTAAGAGCTAACAAATAACTCAAAAACTCTGATCAGGTAAATTATTAGTTCAATTAAGGGTTCAGTTAAGTACTGGTAATTGAGAGCAGCTCAGTTGGAACAAAAACCAGCAGACACAGGGGGTCCCCAGGACCAGAATTGGGAAACACTGACCAGCAGACACAGGGGGTCCCCAGGACCAGAATTGGGAAACACTGACCAGCAGACACACTAGCAACTAGCACCCATTGATAACGTTTTCATACTCGCCGTGGATCGACCAAACACCATGTTTAAGGTGGTACGGCTGGATTACATTATTAGATGGTAAATTCAGGTTTAAGTTTAGTTTAACAATCCTGCTTTGAAACAGTATGATGTTGTGTCACTATATGTTGAATTTCTTATATTTGTATTTAACAAAAAAAAGTCAATTTTAAGAATAATAATAAAAAAAATGGCCACTGTTTAATTTTACCATTTTGAAGCCTAGGCTACCTCAAATTCCATTGTGTAAAATAAAGGAATGATATGTAAGGGCTGAAGTAAAAAGTTTAGTAGTAAAAATTTATATTAGCCTAGATAACGACACATAATTAAAATGGAAAATTTAAATAATGGCAGAGAGAGGTTTGTATCACAATACTTAACATAGTTACTATATACTATATATATATATATATATATATATATATATATATATATATATATATATGAGCGCTTTTTTTAGTTTCCTGTTTTAAGAGGTGAGGCCATGACCCGATTACGATTTGTCGATTTGGCAATTTGTCATTACGATAATTTGTTTTTTTCTTCCTTTGTCTAGGAGTTGAGAACAATAAGCTTCACAATGGGGAACAAACTCAGTTATGCTTATCACATCTCAGTTATCACTGCAGACTGCTCTCATGCCTCAACTATAGATTCTCTGTCTGTTACTCTGATCGGCACCAAAGGCCAGAGTAACAAAATGAAATTGGACCACAAAGGACTGCATTTCTTTAATGAAAGGGTGAGTATATCCATTATGAGTTCATCAAATACAATCTCTAGATAGACATATATACAGATAGATAGATAGATAGATACATAGACAGATAGATACATAGAAAGATAGATATTTTTATTTTTTAAAATACTTTATTAAACACTTATAAAAAGTCAAAAACATTGAGACAAACATTAAACAATATTTCATAACAAATTAACACAATTGCTTCATTAATTAAATATTAATATAGAAAAGCCAATTATATTAATTCAAACACAATATCAAAAATTCACACGCAGTTTATCATCGTCAATGTCTCACAACACATCATCTATACACCAAATCTGCTGAAAGCTCTCTAAATTATTTGTAGTTTTATAATAACTAAAATCCAGCTTCATTCTGCTTAATAACAACATTCTAAAAATGGTAACAGGATCTTGATTTCTAAAACAATTAGCCAATTTGGCTTGTCCAAAAATACAATTAACAAGTTGAATTTTAAAACTGCTCTTTTTGCTGAAACCAAAAATAAAGATGATGTCACTGAACTGGAAACCCAATCCAACAATAATATTTCTCAGCACATTGAACATGGGTTTTAATCTTTTACAAAAAAACCCAAAAAAAACAATGAAAAACAGTCTCTCTTTGAGAACAAAAAGGACAACTATCTTTAACTTCAGGGTTAATAATACACACAAAAGAATTAACAGCAACAATAGTGTGTAAAATTCTCCACTGCAGATCACCTGATCTTTTTGGTTATGGTGGCTTGTATAAGGAACCCCCGGCTGGCTGTATATGTCCTTCCACCCCCAACCTCTCTCCCCAAGGAGTATCAGGTAACGACTCAAGCTGTTTCTGATGTTGTGTTTTTACACAAATTCTATACAGCTTCTTCCCATCTACTGTAGCCAGGGAAAGATCTTTCAGATCTTTAACAGTCAACAGCTTCCCTTGCACATCAGAGTTCAGACTGAGTTCAGGGGAAATATCTAAATCAGGAAAATCAGGGTCAGGCTGAAGCAGTCTTATTTCTAAAATAATCCTCCAACAGCTCTATATTTTCCTCAGGCATGGCATTGCACACTTCATAAATGAAACGTTCAGCCAAGCGAACCGAGCGGATCCCTGGCTCTGAAACCAAGGGCTCCGACCTCTTCCATGTGAAGCTGCGATAATCCAGCAGCTGTCTCAGTTTTACTATTTCTGCCCTCTTCTAACAGCCAGTATAAGGTTACATTCCCAGTGTGGGTACTATTGTAGGCAGTTAATATATTCTTAAGAGCAATAAATTAAAGGACCTCCAAAAACTGTCGTGCAGAGGTCACCATACTTGGAGTAACTCTGTGTTAGTGCTTCACACAGTTTCTCAAAGTTTTTTCTAGTTTCAGTTGATAATGTAGAAGTCCGTTCTTGAACTGTGTCAACAAGTGTTAGAGACAGCAGCTTGGCTTTAAGCAGGTCCTTTGTCAGTCTCCAATCTTCTACATTGTGTCTAATGTGACTGATATGTCCCTCAATGGTGATGTCTCTTTTAGCTGGGTCAAACTTGTTGAGGGTTGTTTAGCTTGTGGATTTCTTTTTCTACAAGACAGGTGGATTGCAGCAAGCGGTGAGGTGCTCTGTCCACTTGGTACAAACTATTAGTTCTCAGTTCAGGTTGCTCTGTTTCACCATTGTGTGTTGCAGAGGTATAAGCTGGGCTCTGCATTCTGTTGTCGGGGACTTGCATTCTCGGTAGCGGAGTGTACTCAGGTAGCGAGGTCATGCTTTCGGCAGCTTTTCGGTGGAGACCGTTGTGACTGAGTGCGTAGCGTTGCACATCGGGTGGCGCACTTGAGGCAGCTTCCTGCAGTCGTTGGTCTCTGTTTCTGAGCCGTGCCACTTCTCTGGAGAGCTGGCTCACTACTTCTTGTAGGCTTCCTGCCACAGTATTGTTCGTGGTTAGGGAGCTCATTTCAGCTCTGGATCTTCGGTCTGAGCGCTGATCTGACCTTCTTAGATAATCCAGTTCTCTGGGAGGTAGCTCTGGATTATTAGTAGGCGCAGAGGTTGATTCAACTCTAGTGGACAGTCTTTGAGTTGACACCTGCAGCCTTATCTTTTGGAGGTTGCGAATCTCTGTATTTGCTTTTACAAGATCCTCCTTTCTTTCTTCTAGCTCTTCGTGGAGCCTATTGAGATCCTCATCTTGTTGTTGCAGCAGTGAGCTCAGGCAGTTGTACTGCTCTCTTTGGTCTTCCATCTGTCGCTGGAAGTCTCCTATCTGCTGCTGGCGGTCTCTTATCTGCTGCTCTCTGTCTTGTAGATCCTCAGCTGCGGCGTCTTGTTCAAGTTCCTTGACTCTATTCTCCAGTCTGTCTATGTCAGTAGTGAGGGAGGCAATCAGGTTTGTTTGTGCTTTAATCTCAGAGTTTTTGTCTCTGACTGTGTCCTTTTGGAGTTCAATGTCATTGAGGGCTTGTTGCCACCCACAGTGGGCCGCAAAACCAACAGCAGCGTAGCGTGTTGGTCTGTACGCCGATCTCATTTTGGGGTTGTCCTCACATTGCCAGGCGTGTTCTTGCTGGTAGCTTTCCAGCTCAGCCACAGTGTGACTTTTCCATCCGATGATCTCAGGTGCATGGTTGGGTTCTTGGATTGCAGCATTGTAGAGAAATGCAGAGATGTCCAGCAGTTCGGTTGCCATTTCTGATCCCTACACTACTCTAACTAGGGGCTCTATTGGTTGGGAGTTAGAAGTTAGCACTCAGTATTCAAGTTAATCCTGATTTAACTTAATCTGTAGTGTGTGTGTGTATGTGTGTGTGTGTGTGTATGTGTGTGTGTAACTAGGGGCTGTCACGTTTTCACTTTTCACGTACTCTTTTTATTGTATTATTTGCTCTGTATCCACTCTTAACTCAGGGGAGACGTTAGGAGGACAGAGATGTTTAAAACTCCTAGTGGTTTATGTTCGAGCACTGGACGAGCGGTGTGTCCATGAAACCTTTGTTTAACCAAGAAAATCACTCAGACTCATTTATTTGAAGTTTTACGAATCAGAGCAACATCAGCGCTCCTTCGGTTTATTAAAATGCCTTTAATACTGAATTAGTAGTTTGCGCATACCACCAAAACCCCAAAACATGTAATAACAATTAGCAGTCCTAAGTTTATTACAAGCTCAGCATTAATACTTCAATAACATAATACAATTATATGTATTTAGTGCAGCCCTCGGGCCAGCTAAGCACAAAGCCTACAAGCACCCACTGCTGTATTTTAGCTCATTCAATATAACACTCTCTTAATACTAAAACATAGCTTCAACACCTCATAGCAATATAACCAATACATGCAAGATACAATAATTTCATTAATATGCTTACATCCTATTATAAGGGAGAGTAGCGTGAATGAAAGAATAGAACTGTCTTCAAAGAGCAGATCAAACTGAGTTCAATCAGTTTATTTGTGAAGGTCTGCAAAGGATGGACCACGTTGCTCTGCCAAGCTGAGTCTTGATTGTGGTGCCTCATAGTGAGAGATCTAGGTTTTTATAAGATTCTCTCTCCATTGGAATACATGGGAAGACAGTTCTTTTCTTTTTTGGCAGATAACTAACTTTTCACAATTAATGGGAGTCATATGCCATCAACACGTGTCTAAAACACTTGACCATGATTTCATCCACTCATTCCTCGACCCCCTCCTCTATCTAAAAAGTTAGGTGAAGCAGAGTTCACAAAGTCCTTGCTACCTTTCTACTTTTTATATGTGTACTTATAAAATCATTTTGTTTGAGTATATGAGTGTTGTGTGAATATATACAACACCAACAGTCTTGATTATACTGATTATATGTGCCTGGCTTCTAAAAATATAGAATATATTTTTCGAATTGGTTTCCTTCTCTCCTTACAGGTGTGTGTTTAGCAGGTATTATAGGGAACTTCCATCCTTTGTCTCTTTAGTGTAGAGTTTCTCCCCGTGGGAAATCTAATTATTTTTACTGAGTTGTAAGGCTGTAGTGTCTTTCTCTTATGGGTCCCTGGTAGCCTGAACTTAATTGACCTTCAAATGACTTTGTATTTTTCAGCTATACACAAACTGGCTAAAACCAGTTTGCTAGAGACACCTTTCTCTTTGCCAATTTTAGTAGTGATTAATGTTTTCTAGAACTCTCCCTACACCTGTGTCTTACGTGCTTTTTCTGCCCGACAACTAACTATCTTAATATATATTGGAATTAGTCCATTTCTATTCTAACTCCCTTTTTTTGCAGTCCTTGGAATAGTTTCATTTCTATTCTAACTCCCTTTCTTCGCAGTCCTTGGAATAGTTCTGGCCTTGATACTGTAAGTTTCCCGATAAGAGAATCCCCGCTTCTCTTGCCAACGAAGACCTCTTGGTACCAAATACTGATCCTTCCAAGGGCAGGCTTGTAGAAAGTTCAAGAAAACAGGTTACATAGAGTTTACTTTTCCAAAGCCTATCCTTTGCTTTTAAAGTTATTTTTCAATATTTATTCAATATTTTTATTTCGTATTTTAAACACAGCATCTTTTTATGCTGCATTATCTTTTAACTCAGAGCCAAACTAAGTATTTTGCTCCTTATACGATATGGTTGTTAACTATATTCCTCTTTTACTAGCAGCAACATAGCAGCAATATTGAAATAAGAGTTTATTTAACTTTTCTGTTCCTTTTTTTGTGGTGTATCCTCTAAAATACTTGTTTTTCTTGAATCAGAGGCTGCTTTTTACACTAAATCAGTCTTACCCGCCCACCTATTCCAAAACTGAATTACAAAATAGGTGAACAAGCAGAAACCGACCCAAAATGAAATCTTTTAGTCCTTTTCTGTTTTCTTTTTTTTAAAATACTCTAAACCCCTTTTCTCTATATTCAGAAAGTATAGTTCTTAAATGCAATCATATAACAATACTTTTCATTGAATTGGGACTTGGTACTCAACAACACCCATTTTGATAAGAACAGTTTCAGGCATATTATCGTATCAGGCAGTGCTAAGCATATGATCTTATACATAAAAATTGTTCATAGTATTTCACACTGTTATATAAACTTATGATTACATGTTACCACAACAATCTGTACTACTTAAAGCAAACATATTAACATACATCTATTAGTACAGCATTATTCTATATTCAAGCTGAAAAGTGTTAACAGAGATTTTGGCACTCAGTTCTGGGAACCGTGCCTATTTTGATAAGAGACTGCTTGAGGCTAGCTAGTGCATCAGGCTGTACCAGCTTCTGCTATATGGTCTTACAGAGAGAGCATTTTACAGTATTTGTTACAGACTAAAGATTATTAAACACTACAAATGGTTACAGCACATACATTTCATCAATATATTTAAATCATCCAGTCCATGTCCAATGTTTCAGCTCGTTCCCAGCAGGACTCCACTTCTGTTCTTGGTTCATCTCGAGTTGGCTCAGCAAATACCACCACAGGCCCCATGAGCCAACGTTTTGCGTCACAGGTGTGGGTCGCCATGGCCTTAACTTTATGCCTACAAGACACTTGTACACGCTTAATAGGGACACCTTCCCCACATTCTAATTTGCCCAGATGTGCCCATTTCACTAGGTGACTGCCTTCACAATCCATGCATTCAACTCTCTTTACATCCCTTGGATTTAAATTCAAATGAGAGAAAGAGAGTCCCTCAGAATCATCACATTCAATTAAGATCCGACAGTGTCTTACTAAATGACTGCAGGCTCGACATGGCTTGGGCATAGTCAGGGGTGATTCACCTCTGCACCTGTCACATTCACACATAAAAGAGGATTACTTCTCATTTCATGAACCAGGGCTAACTCTGTACCTCTCACAATCATTCTGGACCTGTACATGTTTCTTTCATGCATTTCCTGCTGTTCACATAGAGACACCTTACGAGGTATGCCATCCATCCAGAACACAGTAGGAGGCCAAAACTCACTGTTTTTCATATCAGCGGGGACCCAGCATCTGTTCTGCTCTGCATCGTCAGTGGGCAGACTTAATACAACTGAATCTGAATCAATCGATGAACCGTGAACTCTAGCCACTGAAATTCTCCATGCAAAGTTATCCAATGTCTTACTACACATAATAGCTGGTTCGGGGTCACCCGTGACAGGACACTCACGCTTTTATGAAGGGTGTCCAGCTGGATGAATTAGCAGAAGCCTCCCTATGAGAGTAGCTCTTAGGATAATGGCGATTCTTTGCTGGGTCTCCTGACGGCTGGCTCTCCTACGCTATGTGCTTAGGGAAGAAAAGCGAGAGAGAGAGTTATTCTCAAGGAACTAACAAGAGAGAGATAGAGAGAGCAAAAGAAACAGGGAATTTCTCTTCCTGTTTAGTAAGCTTCTATGGGAAATCTAGTAGCAAAATGTATATTATTTTAGTCAGGCCATGCAGACTACAAGATTTGAAAATAGGAAGGGCAAATTAATAAATACTACTCCACCACTTGGTGGCAGAGTGGGGAACAATGGGTTCCCTATAAATTATTCCTCTTTAAATAGATATATCTGGGATATAGCTTAGGGAATTAAGGATATCACAGGAATAACATCTGTGCAATCTACTGTTTATTCATTGACTCTGAATATTACCTACTCAATGGCACTAAACTAGTGTTTTAGGACAAATTTATCTTGTCCCTAAAGAGTAATTGGATTATTCCTAATCTTTATCTTGAAATTAAATAATTTCACAGAGTCAAGGAATTTACTTCCTAAATGTAGAATTTCACAAACTCAGAATAAGGATTGGTTTGCTGAGTGTTCAAATTGTGTACTCTGTGGTACAACATTAAAAAAAAATAAAAAGAAAAGAATCAAAATAAATCTAAATAAATCAAATAAAATGGAAATGAAATGAGAGTAAACAAGAGAAACAAAATAGTACAATAACAAAAAGATAAAAGAAACAGATTAGAAGCAGTAATAAAGTACAAAATAATAAAATAAAATAAGTACTGACAAACAATTGATAGAAGCAAACTAGGGAGAAAATGAAAAGGGGTGAGATAGCAAGGGGATAACAAACAATACAAAAAGGGAAAAATAAAGAGCACAACAATAACATTTCACAAGAGGTTACTAGTTAATTTGGGAATTTAAGTTAACTCAGGTGATATGGAGATTTATGCATTCCACTACCTTGAATAAATTAACAATGCATCCAAATTAATTCTACACTGTTTGCAGTTAACAAATTTCTGTTAATGGATAATTTGGGAATTAAAGAGTTAGTAATCAGGTCATGTGGTGCATTACGCATTCCACTGCCTTGAAATATTAACAGCACATCCAAGTTATACCTATACTGCTTGCAGGATACAAAAACAAAAATAAAAGAGCACAGGAACAATACAAGGTTAATACTTTGTATAGCCCCTAATTTGGGAATTCAAGAGTTAATAGTCAGGTTACATGGAGAATTACACATTCCACTGCCTTGAAAAATTAACACCACATCCAAACTATTCCTATGTTGCTTGAGGAATACAACACATTTCAGTTAATCTTTACCAGGTTTCATTATTTGCAAGGGTTGATTAGAAAGGTGAGTACCTATTCTGTTAACACGATTGATTGAAGGACAGTTGCTTAACTGATCAAATCTGCTACGTGACAATTGGCTTATTTTTAACATTCAAATTTAAAATCGATGTGGCTTTACAATATTCAGCTTAGTCATGCGATTACACCCTGGTATGGCTGATAATTCTTCAAATATCAAGCACGTAGCTAATTATTTTTATCTGTCTTAGGCTCCCCCCGTTCCAGTTATCGGGATGCGGGATACTACACAATAAAGTTATCCATCCTCTCTCTGGGTTTAGTAACGCTGATCTTTGATTTAGCAGTGAAATCAATAACTCAACATTTGTCAATCATTTAACCAATCGTTTGAGGCCGTATTGTAATCAATAAGTGAGCTGGCGTTTCCAACTTTACACTCAACACTCCAGTTATTCGATCGTCATACTGCAATAAGGGATTCAAATTCAAAATCACCTTACAATCATTTATGCCTAAGCTTACCAACTGAATTGGCATGAAAGTAAAAACAAAACCAATGTGTGCAATGCTAACAATCAAACAATCAAGCTACACCAGTGGTATTCTTGAATCATACCCGGTTAAATGTTTGTATTTATTAGTTAATACAGAATAGAACATAAGCGGTCCACCACAGAAATACCCGCTTGGAATGGAAATGGTGAACTCACGTTCGGAGACCACCTTACAAACCTCATCAACTTGCAGCTCAGTTCAGTATCCAGCCCTGCTTTTACCAGCAAATTAGAAATGTCCGCTTTGCATACATTAAAAACCCATATTGCTGATAGCACAAGTACTGAAACATCGAACGGCTCGCAAATTATGGTTTTTAGATGGGGGCAGACACGCTAGAGTTTAAAACTCAAAGCGTTTCTCCTATAGTGGAACACCGTAACTCAGACACAAGACAGGCTCCCAGCAATGTACCACAATTGCCACAATGTATTCACAAATTAAGGAATTTGTATAGTTCGATTTACTACAATTATGGGGTAGCAGCTCAAGCTTCTGAATTTTCAGCAATAATCACAGCATTAGTATGTTTAAGCATCGAAAAGATTCATCAATATTAAATACATTCACTACTCAACAATTCGAAATATCTCGGTGGGACCTCCAATTAGAGCTGTGGAGGGCTAAAGAGATATTTTCAATTGTCAAGATCTCGGTGGGACCTCCAGTTAGAGCTGTGGGTACTATTGTAGGCAGTTAATATATTCTTAAGAGCAATAAATTAAAGGACCTCCAAAAACTGTAGGGGATAAAGAGATACCTTCGATTGTCAAGATCTCGGTGGGACCTCTACAATAAACAGTGTCCTATTATAATGTACAAACCCGTTTTTAATATTGCTATCTGAAAACGATGGTGGATTTACATGTTACAACAAGCCAAAAATAGACCACATTCCAGACTGTTCAAAGTTCATAAATCGTGTTTGTTCAACATGAGCGAATGATTCAATACTGGGAATCTCTTCTTAGAAAGATGGTATTTATTAAGCATGCAATCAAAATAAGTTTGAAAATCACACAAAACAGTTACACAACTAAAGTCACATTAAAAGCATTACAATGAGAAGGTTTAAAACAACAATTTACCAAAGAAATATTAGTACATACTGACACAACAACAAGGGGTCACACAATACCTGAATAGATATTTAAGAGTATTGTTACTTAGCCTGAAAAGCAGTCACTTTCAGCGTTCTGTTACCTTGTGTTTCTCCGAGTGTCAGGGCCCCCAACCTTGATGGATAAATACTGAGAGCTGAGGGCTCCAGTTTTATCTAACCCCATCCCACCCACCTGGCGAAGAAACAATGAAGCAAACTGCATCCAAGAATGTCTCTCAGGGAATACAGCAACCTCTGCAGGGCCTGAAGCCGGAACGCAGCAATTCTGCTGGAAATGTCTGTAAGGCCCTCTCCCCCTTCAACCAATGGCAAATAGACCACACTCTTTCTCACCCAGTGCACTCCACTCCAAAAGAAATCCAACAGTACTGATTGAACTTGCCTAACCAAACTTTCCGGGGGGTCTAAACAGATAAAACGATGCCATAAGCTAGAGGCCACCGTTATTGATTATCAGCATTCTTCCTCTATAGGAGAGTTGGGGGATGAGCCACCTCCATCTCTGGAGTCTGGCCTTCACCTTCTCCAGCTTTCCTTCCCATTTTCATAATGCGGTCATCATCTCGATATACTCCCAGATAACGGATTCCACACTTGCTCCATTGTAATCTACTGGGTAAATCTGGAGGACGACCGCCTTTCCAGTCTCCTATAAGCAAACCACTGCTTTTAGCCCAATTATCCTTGCTGATGACAACCTTTCAAACAGTCTTTGACAGATAGTTAACTGAACAATATCTGCTTGATTGATCACTATAACTCTTAATGTCATCAGCATAAGCTGTGATCTTTACTGGCTCACTGGAAACCTGAGGGATGGACAGACCAGTCATGATCAAAGGCTCTATAGCCAATGCATATAGCATTCCAGACAATTGGCACCATTGTCTAATGACTCGCTTTACAGGGAAAAGGGTACTCAAACCACCATTAATTTTCAACAGACAAAAAATAATTTAATCTTTTCTATAAAACCGGTCCCTCACTCCCACATTTTACCCTCGATCTTAAATTGAGCAATATTTAAATTTACGTCATTAAGCACCATAAATACCTGTCTTCTAAATGATACTACATGCTTAAGCTGGGGGGATTTACAGCCCAAAGGGATTCTCTTTAACCCCGACGTTAATTGCCCATGGCGAGCTAACTGTCTAGAGTTTCATTTTTTAAAAATGGAGGAACATTAGTGTGGCGGAGTGTCCCGCCCCTATTTATTATTATTTGTATTTTTGTTTGCGGCGCGGGTAAAAGCGCCGCGTCTTTTATTATTATTTAAAAACCCCGTGAGGATGCATGGCTGATCAGCTACTGATTATTTAAATAGCTGACAGTCATGCATCCTTACCAAACACGTGCAGACTCTGGCCGGGGGATAATAAGATAATTACCAACTAGTTAAATCCCTCGGCCAGAGTATATAAACCAGCAGCACTCTGCACTCGGGGTTGAGAGTGTAGAGGAGAGTACGGGAGAGCGGAGAGAGAAAGCCACATTTAGAAAAACAATTGCTAAGACGTGCTGGATTTCCCAGCACATCACTTACTTGTTTGTTTGTTCATTCGTTTGGCCCTCGTGCCCTTTTGTTTTGTGTTTTGTTGTTTTGTTTAAATCTTTTGTTTTGTTTGTTTATTAAATACGCTGAGTGCACCAGCACTCAGCTTCAACCGCCCATCCACTGTTTTGGTTTGAGTTACTTCCTGGTCCGTGACGTCATCCACATCACCACTGCGAGCCAGACTGCCACATATGGTGTCCTGCGTGGGACAAACAACGCCTCCAACAGCCGGACCAGGAACAGCAAAGGAAGTTTTTTTTTGTGTTCGTTTTTTTCAAATAGTGTTTTTTTGTGTTTGAAAAAAAAAAAAAAAAAATGGATAAAGTGGACGCCTACATGGAGAGGTGGCATGCGCATCAGAGGGAGTTAAAGGAAGGAGGGGCTACATGGTGCCTCGCCTGCCTGGAGTATGGGCACCTCCCTGAGGTGTGCCCATATGAAGACCCCCTCTTTGTGCAGGCCTTTGATCGAGGTGAGGTGGAGACTGCAGAGGAGTGGATCCACCTGAAGGCCATACCATCGCCGCAGGTGGATCAGGAAACCTGCCTCACCTGCCTCAAAGAGGAGGAGGAACCAGCCCAAATGAGGAAGGTGAGGAGAAGGAGGCAGAGAGGGGGAAAAGTGAGGTGGAAGAAGGACCGGGAAGCGAGGGACAGGGAGGAGGAGGAGTACATCAGGGCCAGGTACCCGAGGAGCTGTAGGTCACCACTGTTGTGCCCCCTCTGTAACCAGCAACATCAGTTTGCCGCCTGTCCCTTCCGGTACTATGAGGAGCCCGCACGTCCTGCGCCTGAGTGGGAGGAGCCCGAACGTCCTGCGCCTGAGTGGGAGGAGCCCGAACGTCCTGCGCCTGAGTGGGAGGAGCCCGAACGTCCTGCGCCTGAGTGGGAGGAGCCCGAACGTCCTGCGCCTGAGTGGGAGGAGCCCGAACGTCCTAAGCCCAAGAGGGGGGAGTCGGTGCATCCACAGCCCAAAAGGGAGGAGTCGGTGCATCCACAGCCCAAAAGGGAGGAGTCGGTGTGTCCACGGCCCGAAGAGAGGGAAGTCGGGGCTTCCACAGCCCTAGGACCCAAGCTGCAGTCCCAAGAGCCAGAAGGGGAGGAGTTACAGGCTCAACCCCCTGAATTTTTCTGGGGGGGAGAAGGGCAGGATGCTGGTGTTCCCCAGCAGCCTCTATTTATGCTGCTGAAGGGAGCACGGCACACACCAGCCCAGCCGCCACAGCAGAGGGAGCCAGCACCGCCACAGCCTCCCTCTGAGTGGCCAGCATCCGCCCCATCGCCTCTGCCTCCACCACCACCAGGAGCAGAGCAGCAGGAGCTGCCTCTGTCTCCACCACCACCAGGAGCAGAGCAGCAGGAGCTGCTTCTGTCTCCACCATCACCAGGAGCAGAGCAGCAAGAGCTGCCTCTGCCTCCGCCACCTCCACCAGCAGAGGGTGAATGCCTGCTGGTTCCGCCTCCACCGTCGTGGGAGGACTGCTTGCCCCTCCCACCTCCACCAGCAGAGGGTGAATGCCTGCTGGTTCTGCCTCAACCACCGTGGGAGGACTGCTTGCCCCTCCCACCTCCACCAGCAGAGGGTGAATGCCTGCTGGTTCCGCCTCCACCGTCGTGGGAGGACTGCTTGCCCCTCCCACCTCCACCAGCAGAGGGTGAATGCCTGCTGGTTCTGCCTCAACCGCCATGGGAGGACTGCTTGCCCCTCCCACCTCCACCAGCAGAGGGTGAATACCTGCTGGTTCCGCCTCAGCCGCCGTGGGAGGACTGCTTTCCCCTCCCACCTCCACCAGCAGAGGGTGAATACCTGCTGGTTCCACATCCACCGTCATGGGAAGGACTGCTCCTGCCCTGCCTCGCACCACCCAGGGATGCCTGCTTCGCATCGCCTGGGGCTGCCTGTTGCTCCGCATCACCTGGAGAGCCACCAGCTACAGAGAACGAGGGAGAAGTGGAGCTCCCGCTGCCGCCTCCATGGCCAGGGGCTCCCCTCCCGAGTTCACCTCCCGAGGGTCCGCTGCCGCTGCCGTCGCCTGGGGTCGCCAGGGATCCTGCTTCGCCTGGGGTCACTACACTGTGGTCGGAGCCCCACGGAGGGGAGCTGGAGGTCAGGAGACCAGCTCCCCCAGCCGCACTTTCGCGGCCGGAGATCATGTGGTCAGAGCCCCACGGAGGGGAACTGCTGGCCATGAAGAGGAAGGGGAAGGTCAGGAGACCAGCTCCCCCAGCCGCACTTTCGCGGCAGGAGAGAGTGTGGAGGGAGCCCCGGAAGAGGGAGCTGCCGGCCACGAAAAATTGGGGGGTGCCGGAGATTCCACCATGGCCACCCCCCAGAAGCAACTTGCTTCCCCCTCTTCCGGGACTTTAAGACTGAGGGGGGAGGTGGCCGTTGGGGCCATGTGTGCTGCGCACAAGGGGGGGCATGTGTGGCGGAGTGTCCCGCCCCTATTTATTATTATTTGTATTTTTGTTTGCGGCGCGGGTAAAAGCGCCGCGTCTTTTATTATTATTTAAAAACCCCGTGAGGATGCATGGCTGATCAGCTACTGATTATTTAAATAGCTGACAGTCATGCATCCTTACCAAACACGTGCAGACTCTGGCCGGGGGATAATAAGATAATTACCAACTAGTTAAATCCCTCGGCCAGAGTATATAAACCAGCAGCACTCTGCACTCGGGGTTGAGAGTGTAGAGGAGAGTACGGGAGAGCGGAGAGAGAAAGCCACATTTAGAAAAACAATTGCTAAGACGTGCTGGATTTCCCAGCACATCACTTACTTGTTTGTTTGTTCATTCGTTTGGCCCTCGTGCCCTTTTGTTTTGTGTTTTGTTGTTTTGTTTAAATCTTTTGTTTTGTTTGTTTATTAAATACGCTGAGTGCACCAGCACTCAGCTTCAACCGCCCATCCACTGTTTTGGTTTGAGTTACTTCCTGGTCCGTGACGTCATCCACATCACCACTGCGAGCCAGACTGCCACAATTAGACAGAGTTAAAAACCTGAAACCTGAAAAAACGTATCATCAATAACAATAACCTGTTCCACTACTTTAGAGACTAAATCAACTGAACCCAAAAAAACAACAATCGATCCACTCATCTGAGATGCCGATTTAATCTCTTCACAACCCACAACATCCCCTATTGCCAACACACATTTATCTAAGGGAATCAAAACTTCTGAAACAACTTTAACTCCATGTCAATGGGATTTTCAAATGGGAAATTAGTAAACGCTCCCCACTACTGTATGTATTTGTGTACTTGATATACACAAATACATACATAAATAAATAAATATTACTTTTTTTTTTCTTCCAAGCAATACATTAACAGTGTAACTTTCTTTTTCAAACAAAACAGATCGCTCACGTTACAGAACAGTATGAAACAAAGGTTGTTTTTCTTTTTAGATAGCCAGCTAGCTAGCTAGTTTGACAAATAGCTAGCCTTTGTTAGACAGATAGGTAGATAGACAGATAAACTAATAGATACAGTAGATGGATCAATTACTCATGTTTTCTTTTTGCATTTGCAGCACAAGCAGTATAAAATGCACTGCAAGGAGAGTCTGGGAGATATCGTGCTGGTGAGACTGGAACATGCACACTTTCAAGGGAAACGCTGGTTCTGTTCCAAAGTGATAGTGGAGGACTGTGCAGGGGGGAGGAGCTTCAGGTTCCCCTGTAACAGCTGGGTGAAAAAGAATCGGAGTGTGGAGCTGAGAGAGGGCACAGGTCAGCACTGCCTTAGTAGTATTACACTCAGGGCAATTCAAACAGCTTAAAATGTTCTACATTTTCCACCAAACATTCGTATTATAGTGACTAAATGTGATGCAGGTACATTTTATGAAAAAGTAGCATTTTTTTAAAATAATAATTGCAATAGAAACTTCAGAGTCTGACCAAATAAATATATATATTTATTTGGTTTGCCAGGGGTATCTGAAATGGAAAATAGAGTAATTTTAATGTAAACCAGGAGAGTCACGAATTCACAAAATGCCTCTAGCACAGGGAATTACCAGGGCCTTAGCACAGAAGTGGTTAATATCCATCCATCCATCCATTATCATAATTAGAGGATCACAGCAAGCCAGCACCCAACCCAACAGGCAAATATTATTATTATTATTATTATTATTATTATTATTATTATTATTATTATCGGAAATCTACTAATATATTCTTTTCATTTCATTGATAAGAAATAAAAAATATATATTATTATTATTGCTTTTAAGCTAGCCAGACTGACAGATAGCTAGCTAGTTTGATAGCTAGACATATATTTATTTGGATAGACAGATAGCTAATTTGATAGCTAGCTAGTTAAACAGATAGCTAGTTTTTCCTATTAACAAGAGTGTAACTGTGACTTGTGTTGCAGCAAAGAAACCCAGTGAAGATAAACTGGACATCTTGAAGCAGAACAGAGAGAAAGAGCTGGACCAGCGAAGGAAGACTTTCAGGTACAGTAACCATCAGTATAGCACTTTTATTTATTTATTTAAATTAAGTTTTATCTTGCTCTGGGTGCATTTAATTAATAATAATAATAATAATAATAATAATAATAATAATAATAATAATAATAATAATAATAAATAAAAGTGCAACAATGATGGTTCTTGTTGTTATCCATTTTAATCAAAAACGGTCCACCGAGAACTCCACAGAGCGGGATACCATAGTGGCCCAACGCCCTATTAAGTGACTTTACATTGGTGTTTCCATTTTTTTGTCCACTACCTGTATGTATTTCTCTCATATAAATGTATCAAGTTGAACTACTCTGTTGCCGTGCGTTCATAGTTCAGTGATGGATGATAACAGGGCTGGGTTGATCGGGCGATAAGAGCAGCCTGCTGTAGCTGGGTTTTGGGGTGTAACCCAGCCTTTATGCTGCACAAAATCTGTACTCCATGAGCGGCGGCCATTATTTTGAGGACTTCTTTGCCGTGTGGAACTTTGGAAGTGTAAAAAAACTTGTCAGAGTGTTAACAATGAAGGTTACAATTGAAGGGATGTTACTTAAAAGGCTGGAGCAACATGTGGGGACTGAACTCCAGTTAATAAAAATCCCAGATAGGTGCTCTTTAAAGAACTACAGCTCCCAGCATACCTTGCAATTGCCACGGGTGCACAGGCATGCTGGGAGCTGTAGTTCTTGGCTGACTATGTTTGCTTTGTACAATCTTTCTCTTTACTTTTCACTCAGATGGAAGACCTATGCAGAAGGAATGCCGAAATGTGTGGATATTAAGAAGACCTGCGATCTGCCACTGGATGTGCAATTTTCATTCAGCAAAAACACAGAGTTTCAGTTTACACTCACCTCCGCGTAAGATCTCATTTTCTCTCTCTTTATTTCATCCTTTTTTCATTCTCTCTCATTAGACTTCCAAGCCGTAGGCTGGGGAAGCCTATTGTTTTTGTTAGGATTATTATTATTATTTTTTTCTGCCAAAACATGCTCAAAAACTTACGAAATTCAGTACACTGGTAGATGCCTATAGATGAAAGTCGGTGATATTCAGCAAATTTGCACAAGTCACATGGTTCGGCAGCCAAATTGGATTTTGCGGAATTTGTTAAAACGCCTATGTATCGGAAACCGCTTACTGCAGAGTTCTGAAAATTGCTATACATGTTGAGGGATAGTCCATGATTAACTGTTGTTAATATGAAGCTGATTGGTTCTGTGGTTTGGCAACCACATTGATTAATGACATAAAATTACCATAAAAATATAAAACCATCAAAATTTAAACATCTTCTTCTCTGAAACCGCTTATCCGATTGAAACAAAAATTGGAATAAAACGTCTCAATTTGGTCATCTGTTACGCTTGTTCAAGGGAAGTTGCTACTGTGAAAATCATGGCGTCCACGCTGCATGACATCATCAACATACGCAACTGGCTATAAAACTGCATATAACTTCTTATCGGCTGCACCAAAACGCACAAAATTTGACACGGATGTAGAGGACTATGGGATGTTGTGTCGTGGTCAATATGGCAGCCATCTTGGATTTAATGAAAAGTTTGGACAATATTCAAAAGTTTTCTTCTCATGAACAGTAAATAGTACAGCTGTGAAAATGTTTATACATAGTGCGCTCATGTCCACAACTGATTCTACTTCAGGAAAAATGGATCGGTCACATGGTGTGGCAGTTATGTTGGATTTTGCATAAAACGCTTAAATGACAACTCCTCATGAACCCTTTGGCCGATTGACGTGAATCTTGGGTATACGTTACAGTTGTGATGATAACGTTTAATCTATAATAACCAATGCGCTTAAATTTCACGATAACTGCTTGGAAGCCGTAAAGTTGCTAGCAACTCTAGTTCTAATTCTTTCTTTTCTTTCTCTTTCCTTCATCTTAACTTTTTCTTTTTTCTGTCATTTCTTTTCTGTATCATTTCTCTCATTTATTTGTGTTGTAATTCTTCCTTTGTTGATTTTTTTTCTCATGAATCCCACAGAAAATGATCAGAGTAGTTTTTCTGTTGTTTGAAACACTGTACTCAGATCACAGAATTTGTACTCAGATCTTGTTTTTTTCTGAAATGATGAAAGATTTTTTTCTGTTTTTATCCCGCAGTCTGGTGAAACTGAAACTAGCAGAATTTATACACCTTCAAACTCACTGGAGATCCATGGAAGACATAGAGAAGTACTTTGGAGTCAACAAAACTGAAGAGTCAGGTACTGTCTGTCTGTCTGCTGTTATCACATTAAAAAGAATAGCATCTGTTTAGCTAGTTTTCTGGCCATCTCTCTAACTAACTATCTATTTTACTGTGTATATGTTTAACTAGCTAACTGTAACTAGCTATCTATTTTACTGTGTATATGTTTAACTAGCTAACTGTAACTAGCTATCTATGTATAACTAGCTGTCAATCTGTCTAACTAGCTATCTATCTTACTGTCTATGTGTTTAACTAGATAACTGTTTACTAGCTATGTATGTCTAACTATGACCATTTGTCTGTCTAACTAGCCAGCTGTATATCTGTTTGTCTAGCTAGCTAGCGATCTGTCTGTCTAATTACCTATCTACATATTTGTGTAACAGGGCAGCAGTGTGGTGTAGTGGTTAGGGCTCTGTGCCCAGTTGCATAAAACATCTTAAGTGAAATTTCCCCTTTAGTTTTCCCCTTAAATGTTCTCCAAGTATAAGTTCTCCTGTGACCTCAATACTCAACGGTGGCTCACTAACGTTCCTAACCGTACTACGCCACCTGGTGGCAATTACATTAGACCGAAGGTCAAGTAATTTATAAACTGTCACAGAAACCCGAGATGGAATTGTTTTCCTGTAACTCACTGAAGAGGCCCATCTATTGTTTTTTTATAATACATGGATACCCTTGTGATACTAATATTAAAGACGAGGTTCAGCAGTAGAGTGTGTTTTTTTTAAACGTAGTGTTTAAGTGCTGTTCAGACAATCAATGTCGTTATCCATTATCCATTTCTCCAGTTTCTCTGAGATACGAGTGTACCAGCTTTACATTTTTATTTTTGTAATGTATTCTCATTTTGTTGATCATTAATGAACATTTCTGTAATGTGGGTGTTGTCGAGTGATTGAAAACAAGACATTTTGTGTTTGAATTTAAAGTGATGGTCTCGAGGCGTCGAATGGGTCAAAGTTCAAGTAGATTTTCCTCTAGAGGAATTATCACTTTTTGACGTCACTACTGTGGTATTATGCATTTTTTTAGAATGGCTCAGGATGCAAATATAGCCTTCATCCATGGGTGAACACTGGCCAAAAGTCCCGTACTGTCTAGCTCACCAAAGTGCAAAGTGCAAAAAAACAAACAAATCCACAGCAAACCCCACTTCATCAAAATGGAATGCAATTCTTTCAACAGTGCTGCACCATACCACTGTGAGCGTCGGGCCCTTCCTCCAGACTGTGAATAGTTTAAGGCAGCCACCAGATTCTTCCATCCACCCTTTGGCTCCATGTTGACTTGGGGAGGTGGATTACAAAAACAAAGAAAGGCAGACAGGCTTCCCAGTGACAGAGTGTGGAAGCGACATCGTGGGAGAAGTACGAGTGGACAAGTACAACGCAGTTAGAAGCAGTTGAAAGCAGGTTGACAGTTGCAGAAGCTACACTAAACTAAAAAAAAAAAAAAATGGTCTTCAAGCCAGTAATCTGTGACAACTGCATGATGTGGGAAATCCGGACTCCATACTGAGAAACACAGCAAGTTCAGTTCGCAGTTTGGACCCCCTTACTACAACAGTGTGCTGCCTTCCAGGAGCCTCAGTCAAGCACATCACTGAGAATGTGGACAGGCTCCTAGAACGAATAGGAGACGACCCGGTAGTAGTCGTCCACATTGGTACAAACAACATTGGTAGAGACAGGCCAAGATCCCTGCAAAACAAATTCAGAGAGCTAGGAAGGAAATTAAAAGACAAGACCAAAACTGTGGTATTTTCTGGGATACTGCCGGCGCCTAGCAAAGGACCATATGGACAGCTGGAAATACAAAATCAAAATGCATGGCTGAAATCGTGGTGCACACAGGAAGGCTTCACCTTTCTTGAACATTGGAGCACTTTCTACAACAAGGACTATCTATACAGGTGGGACGGACTGCACTTAAACAGAAAGGGAACCAATCTACTCGGAGAAAGAATCCTTCAGGCGGTCCAGAAGCATTTAAACTAGAAAGGAAGGGGGGATAAAAAACAAAAAAACAGAAGGGAGACCACATCAAAACAAGGGCAACAACTCAGGTAAGACCACTATTAAATGTATTTATCTTAATGCTAGAAGTCTCAGAAACAAAATGTTAGAACTTGAAGCTACTGCACTAACAAGTAACTACGATGTGATAGGTGTTACAGAAACTTGGTTGTCTGAGAGTGATGGAGATGAATATAATATTAGTGGGTACACACTATATAGGAAAGACAGGCAGGACAGAAGAGGTGGAGGGGTAGCGCTATACATAAGAAATAGTCTTGAAGCCCAGGTGTTAAATCAGGACAAAGAAAACAATGCAGAATCAATATGGGTCAGAATAATGGACACAAATTCAAAGGGCATAATAATAGGAGCATGCTATAGACCGCCAAATTCAGACGCTGAGCAAAATAATCTGTTGTACAATGACATTCAAAATGCGTGTAGAAAAGGAGAAGCCATACTAATGGGGGATTTCAACTTCCCCTGTATAAAATGGGAAAACCCGATGGGGGGCACGACGGACGAAATTGAAATGGTGGAAATTACAAATGACTGCTTCTTAACGCAATTTGTCAAGGCACCGACTAGAGGGGAGGCATGCCTTGACTTAGTCTTTTCAAATAATGAAGACAGAATAACTAAAACAGAGGTCAGAGAGCCATTGGGAAACTCAGACCACAACATGGTCTCATTTGAAATATTTTTTAAAACCCCAAAAGTAATGACTAAAGCTAAGGTTTACAATTTTAGAAAAGCAAACTACGAAGGTATGAAACAGAGACTAATAGAAGTAGATTGGAGTAAAATAGAGAAAACATCCACAGAAAAAGGATGGCTGTTTTTTAAAAATGTAGTACTAGAGGCACAAAACAATTACATCCCAAAAGTAGACAAATCTAAATCTAAAACAAAATGGCCAAAATGGTTTAATAAATCAATTAAAAAAAATATTCAGCGAAAAAAGGCACTTTACAGAGCGTTTAAAAGGGACCAAAAACAAAGCACACAGAAAGAGTACTTGGAACTGCAAACACAAGTCAAAAAGGAAGTTAGAAAGGCCAAGAGAGAGATAGAAATCAATATTGCTAAGGGGGCTAAAACCAATTCCAAAATGTTTTTCCAATATTATAACAGCAAGAGAACATTCAAAGAGTAGGTTAAATGTCTAAGAGACACAAATGGCAAAATCATAGATGAAGAAAAAAAAATAGCAAATATATTACTTTTCACAGGTTTTTACAAAGGAGGACACGGACAACATGCCCCACATGTCGACCTGTTCCTATCTAGTTTTAAATAACTTTAGCATAACGGAGGCAGAAGTGTTAAAGGGACTAGGAGCTCTTAAAATAAACAAATCCCCTGGGCCAGATGAGATCCTCCCAATAGTACTCAAAGAAATGAAAGAAGTTATTTACAAACCGCTAACCAAGATCATGCAACAGTCTCTTGACACAGGGGTTGTACCGACAGACTGGAAAATAGCAAACGTAATACCGATCCACAAAAAGGGAGACAAAACCGAACCAGGTAACTACAGACCAGTAAGCCTGACTTCTATTATATGTAAACTTATGGAAACTATAATAAGATCCAAAATGGAAAATTACCTATATGGTAACAATATCCTGGGAGACAGCCAGCATGGTTTTAGGAAAGGGAGATCATGTCTAACTAACCTACTTGACTTTTTTGAGGATGCAACATTGAAAATGGATAACTGCAAAGCATACGACATGGTCTATTTAGATTTCCAGAAAGCTTTTGACAAAGTCCCGCATAAAAGATTAATTCTCAAACTGAACGCAGTAGGGATTCAAGGAAATGCATGCACATGGATTAGGGAGTGGTTAACAGGTAGAAAACAGAAAGTACTGATTAGAGGAGAAACCTCAAAATGGAGTGAGGTAACCAGTGGTGTACCACAGGGATCAGTATTAGGTCCTCTGCTATTCCTAATCTACATTAATGATTTAGATTCTGGTATAGTAAGCAAACTCGTTAAATTTGAAGACGACACAAAAATAGGAGGAGTGGCAAACACTGTTGAAGCAGCAAAGGTCATTCAAAATGATCTAGACAGCATTCAGAATTGGGCAGACACATGGCAAATGAAATTTAATAGAGAAAAGTGTAAAGTATTGCATGTGGGCAATAAAAATGTGCATTATAAATATCAGAGATAGTGAAATTGAAGAAGGGAACTATGAAAAAGACCTAGGAGTTTATGTTGACTCAGAAATGTCTTCATCTAGACAATGTGGGGAAGCTATAAAAAAAAGCTAACAAGATGCTCGGATATATTGTGAGAAGTGTTGAATTTAAATCAAGGGAAGTAATGTTAAAACTCTACAATGCATTAGTAAGACCTCACCTAGAATATTGTGTTCAGTTCTGGTCACCTCGTTACAAAAAGGATATTGCTGCTCTAGAAAGAGTGCAAAGAAGAGCAACCAGAATTATCCCAGGTTTAAAAGGCATGTCGTATGCAGACAGGCTAAAAGAATTGAATTTATTCAGTCTTGAACAAAGAAGACTACGCAGCGATCTGATTCAAACATTCAAAATCCTAAAAGGTATAGACAATGTCAACCTGGGGGACTTCTTTGACTTGAAAAAAGAAAAAAGGACCAGGGGTCATAAATGGAGATTAGATAAAGTGGCATTCAGAACAGAAAATAGGAGGCACTTTTTTACACAGAGAATTGTGAGGGTCTGGAACCAACTCCCCAGTAATGTTGTTGAAGCTGACACCCTGGGATCCTTCAAGAAGCTTCTTGATGAGATTTTGGGATCAATAAGCTACTAACAACCAAACGAGCAAGATGGGCTGAATGGCCTCCTCTCGTTTGTAAACTATCTTATGTTCTTATGTTCTTATGATTACTCTCATTGGGCAGACCGGGGGACAAAGACAAACAACATGAAATATTTGGTTCCGTTACTCTCCCTGTGACTGAAAAAAAAAAAACAATAGTCACCATGCACAGCACCTGCCGTCTCTGTTACTGCCTGGTTCGATGTTTTATTATTTACTTATTCTTTCTTTTGTCCGTCCCGTGCTGCCTCCCGTTCATACACTTTCCTGGTCACGCTACCTTCTCTCTTTCTCATCTCTCTCAGAAACAACCCCACTTTTTACACTGAAAGTAATGCGCTTCAGTACCTGCACTGTGCCGCCACTGAACCACCTGAAGAGATGGTTCAGTGGCAGAATAAAGTGTGGCTGCATTATACCAGCATTTCTCATTTACCCTTACAGTGATACCACATCAGTGCCGCCACAGACACAGAAAATTTCTTCAGTGAAAACATGCCTTAGTTAAGAAGAATGGTTAAGATGTTTTGTGCAACACCCTTAAGCTTTTCCCTTAGCTAAGTGAAAAAATACACTTAAGTGTTATACATAAGTGAAAAACTTAAGATGTTTTATGCAACCGGGCACTGGACTTGACTGGAGGGTTGTGGGTTCAATCCCAGGTTGGGGGACATACACACTGCTGCTGTACCCTTGAGCAAACACTTGAGCAAAAAAAAAGCATAAATGGATAATTGTATGTAAAATGTAATGTGATATCTTGTAACAATTGTAATATATCTATCTGGCTAGCTATCTGTATATCTGTTTAACTATCTATATGTTTGACTATCTGCTTATCAGTCTATCTGTCTATCTATCTACATATTTGTCTAGCTAGCTGTCTGTCTATCTGTATGTATGTATGTATGTATAACTAGCTACATATTTGTCTATTTACATATCAATCTACATATCTAGCTAGCTAGCTATCTGTATACCTATTTAACTACATACTTTATTTGTCTATCTGTCTGGCTATCTATCACTCTGTATAACTACACATTTGTCTAGTTATCCGTTTATCTGTATGTATGTCTAACTAGCTAGCTACATATCTGTCTACATACAGTAGCCTCCAGAATTATTCATACCCTTAATACAATGTAACTGGTTTTAGCAAAATAAATGCAAGTGTACATTCAGTATTTGTTGCATAAATAAATGAAAACATGAAAATTGTAAGACTATCAATATTAGAGATCGCAAAAAACATATCTATCCAAAATAATTGCATTTAAGTTTTAGATGTTCAGATTTATTCACACCCTGTAAATTAAAATACAATTATTTTGGACAGATATGTTTTTGCAATATCTAATACTGATAGACTTACAATTTTTCATGTTTTCATTTATTTATGCAACAAATACTGAATGTACATTTGCATTTTTTTTTGCTAAAACCAACTTTCAGTTACATTGTATCAAGGGTATGAATAATTCTGTAGGCTACTGTATACTTTCAGTTACATTGTATCAAGGGTATGAATAATTCTGGAGGCTACTGTATACTTTCAGTTACATTGTATCAAGGGTATGAATAATTCTGGAGACTTCTGTATACTTTCAGTTACATTGTATCAAGGGTATGAATAATTCTGGAGGCTACTGTATACTTTCAGTTACATTGTATCAAGGGTATGAATAATTCTGGAGGCTACTGTATACTTTCAGTTACATTGTATCAAGGGTATGAATAATTCAGGAGGCTAGTGTATTTGTCTATCTAGCTGACTGTCTGTCTAGCCCTGACTGTAATCATTGTCTTTGTTGAATCATTGTTGTCAATCTTTCTAGAGTTTGTGAAATCAATGTGGGAAGAAGATACGTTTTTCGGTTACCAGTTTCTGAACGGCTGCAATCCTATAATGATCAAAAAGTGTAAAGAGATCCCTTCAAACTTCGCTGTCACAAACGACATGGTCTCAGGATTCCTGGAGAAATCCACTTCACTGCAGAACGAAATGCAGGTTAGAACTACAGAGCAGCCTTGCTCATTTAAAAAAGTTCTTTAAACACTGCTTCCCTGTGCTTTACACTGCTTCCCTGTGGTTTACACTGCTTCCCTGTGCTTTACACTGCTTCCCTGTGGTTTACACTGCTTCCCTGTGCTTTACAGTGCTTCCCTGTGCTTTACACCACATTCCCTATGCTTTATACCACATTCCCTATGCTTTACACTGCTTCACTATGCTTTACGCTGCTTCACTGTGTTTTACAGTGTTTCCCTCTAATTTACAGTCCTTCCCTATGCTTTACAGTGCTTCCCTAAGCTTTACACTGCATTTCCTATGCTTTACACTCATTCTCTAAGCTTTACACTGCTTCCCTATACTTTACAGTGCTTCCCTATGCTTTAGACTACTTCCCTTTGGTTTACAGTGTTTATCTTTTGTTTTTGTTCAGAAAGGGAATATCTATCTGGTGGACTATCAGCTATTGGACGAGTTTCCAGCCAATACAATTCATGGAAAACTTCAGTACCTCACTGCCCCACTCTGTCTGCTGTACAAAGATCCCGACAATCAGCTCAAACCCATTGCTATCCAGGTACCCAGCATGCACTGCTGCTTCCTCTGAAACACAACATGATAACTTCAGCATTATACACTTCCAGTTATTGTGTCAAACATCTGCCTATCTATATATACTATAAAATAAAATTCATTTCGCTAATGGCCTTCAAGGTACATTTTTGCGGACTAAATGTTTGCACCACGTGTATTTTATGAATAATATATTTCATGGCACATATAATTTTGTGAATTTAATAAACACGGAATTAGCAAAACTTTATATAAATAGTATATTAATATATCTGCCTATCTACCCTCTATAACTGTTAATTTATCTTTCTATCTATCTATCTATCTATCTATAGTCTAGTGAACTATACCTGCTTATTTATCAGTCTAACTATCTACATATTTGTCTGTCTTTGTAACTATCTGTCAACATATTTGCCTATCTAGCTATGTGCCTATATCTATATATGTACACATTTGTCTCTCTATCTATAGTATCTGTCTACATATGTATCCCTATGCTTTACAATACTTCTGTATTTTTATGTTCATGACAGTTGAAGCAGAAAGCACATCCACAAAACCCGATATTCCTGCCCAGTCACTCTGCAGACTGGCTGCTTGCGAAGATCTACGTGCGCAGTGCAGATTTCAACTACTTCCAGCTTATTACTCACCTGCTGCGCACTCACCTGCTAGCTGAGGTCTTCTGCATGGCAACACACAGGAACCTGGCCTCTGTGCACCCCCTGTACAAGGTAACACTGCATTCACCAGCACAATACACTGAAGAGCAAGTACAGTATATACAGAAACTGTCTTCAGTGCTCAATTAAGAACAAAGTATTTTAGACATTAAAATATCAATTCAACTAAAGAATATAAATGTTTAGTTTATATAAAGCAGGGGTGCCCAATCCTGGTCCTGGAGGGCCGATGCCCTCCTGGTTTTTGTTCAAACTGTACACTAAATTGATTAATTGGACCAATTAAGCTTCTAATAAGGGCTTGATTGGTCCAATTAAGTAATTTAGGGCACAGTAGCAACAAAAGCCAGGAGGGACATCGGCCCTCCAGGACCAGGATTGGGTACCCCTCATATAAAGGTTTTACTGCAGTAATAAACAGAGGTATTTACAGGGAAAATGTAGAGTTTAAACGCGACAGAATTAAATGTTTGTCTCAGACACACAGTAGAATTCTGGAAGGGCATTAGACCTTCAAAAGATAAGGCTTAGTCTTTGGCACCTCAAAGCAGGATACGGTGTTGGCTCTTAAAAGCGGGATTTGCCAACCTTGAATGATAACCAATAGAAGGTGCTTTAAGAGACAGGGGTATGTATCTCATTATAGTATGAGAACATAATGAGAGATTAGTTATATAAAAAAAAAAGGAGGAGGCTGTGTGGTCCAGTGGTTAAAGAAATGGGCTTGTAACCAGGAGGTCCCCGGTTCAAATCCCACCTCAGCCACTGACTCATTGCGTGACCCTAAGCAAGTCACTTAACCTCCTTGTGCTCCGTCTTTTGGGTGAGACGTAATTGTAAGTGACTCTGTAGCTGATGCACAGTTCACACACCCTAGTCTCTGTAAGTCGCCTTGGCTAAAGGTGTCTCCTAAATAAACAAATAAAAATGAGGATGTAAGTGTTTTTTTATTATCTGAAAAGATACCGGTCCAGGCGTCTCTTGAATCGGCCAGGAAATGACTTCATGCGGTGAATTTGGAAAAGCGCGTATAGTAGAGTTTCTTATTAATTAAAAACTGGCCTTGGCCAGTAAACAGGGTGTCTGAATCCTGCTTGTGCAGACAACTTTTAGAAACAGAGAGAGGTCAGGCATAGTCCAAGCATGGCACCGTTAAATAAGGCTATTATACTTAATATGTTTATTATGGCTAAAGTTTAAATGAAAATAACTGAACTAACCACTGTATACTTATTCAAAGGCTTGTATAAAACCCTAAGTCTTTGTCCCATACTTTGTAACATACCTGTATACAACATCTTTTGTTGCACATATAAAACTTGTATTGTATTGCATTGTATTGTATTATAGCAAGGATTCTGTGAACTCTGGTTCACCTGACTATGAGCTATGAAATCATGATTCAGTATTTTTTGGCAAGAAGTTATATCCAATCAGTTTTAAAAAGGAGTTGAGCTGATCCTTCTAGAATGTATAATTAACTCAAAGATAAGAACTGTCAAGGCCGAGTTCAATTGGGACTCCTGATGTATTCAAGGGAGGGAAAATCCTATATAAGCCCAGAGCAAGACCCCATTCGATATCACGCAACTTGCTAATTACAAGCTGACGTGACCAATGCTCTGAGGGTCTCTGAATAACTGATTGCTGTTTGGTCGAAGTCTCTGCCTTTTGAAGACAGTTCTTATTTTTTTATATATCCTACACTGTACTTCCATACTGTATACTGGAAGGTAAGCATATATTTGAATTTAATATATCTTTTATATTTTGGATGCATTGCTATAAGGTATAGAAATGATATATTAGTTTTAAAAGAGTGATATATTGAACACTTTAGAACGTAGCTGTAAGTGTTTTAGCTGTTTTCATGGCTGGCCTAAGAGCTAAGCATATAATTAACCATATCTGTATTACTGTATTGAAGTACTAATGCTATTAAAGGAACTGGATCACCCAGATAGCTTATTACTTGGGATTTACGGTGGTCTGCGCAACCAACCAATCCAATTTTTAAAGCATTTAATAAACGGAAAAGAGCACTGCTACTGCACTTTGACTATGACTTAACGCGCATGTCCCCCAGCAACACATGATCATCCACGTCTTCTTTTAAAATATGTCCCACAGCATGAGGACTCGGTGGCAGAAAAAAAATATATAAAAAAAGAAAAAGCGCTCTTTTGTGCCAACGTGGACTAAAAAATATTTTTGGCTCACATGTGACAAGGAGAAGAACGAAATGTTTTGCCAGGTTTGCTGGAAATTCAGATTGCATATCTTGGAAGTCCTTTCATCAGGTGTACAAATATGGTCCGTAAAGATCCCATAAAAACCCATGACTCTTCTGCACATCACAAGAAATGTGTAAACGCTGAAGAAGCCAAAGAAAATCCAGGGCAGATGCCAATGGCAAAAATTGTCGCTAAAATGGACGTCACATTTTGACATGACACAGCTTTTTGCACTGCCTATTATGTTGCCAAGGAAGAACTGGCTTGTAATAAATTTGTCAGTTTGTGTAAATTACAGGCAGCAAACGGCATTGAACTTAAGGACATGCTGGACAATCAGACAGCAAATTGAATTGAACAGAGCAGATTCTTGTTGATTTTAGCTGATGGAAGCACTGACTCTGGTATTATTGAGCAGGAAATAGCCTACATTAGGTTTATACAGGATAACAGAGCAGTTATAACCAAAATAGTCAAATGTAATACTGTTAAACATGCAGATTCACCTGGTGTTTTAAAAGTGATAGACAGAGCTCTTGATAATGTAGGAATTAATCAGGAAGTGTGGCAGAAGAAAGTTGTCTTTGCAAACTTTGATGGAGCTGTCATTATGATGGGACAGAAAACGGGTGGCTGCAGGTTTGAAAGAGCAGGTAGCACACACACTCGAACTGGCTGTGCTTGACGCTGTCAAAAATGTACCTTATTTACATACATTTGAAGAGACAAAGAAATCGGTGTTCAAAATGTATTACTACTCTACACAAAAGAGACATGATCTGATAGAAATAGGGGAACTTCTTGATGAGAAGCTTGCTCATTTCAGTGGACTTAAAAGCACCAGGTGGCTATCAAGCAGACTGAGGAGTCTGAAGGTGATCGAGAAAAACTACAAAGTCCCTGTTATTCATATGGAAAATCTTACCAGTAGCCGCAGCCAAGACACCAAACCAGAAGATGCATCCAAAGCAAAAGGAATAGTGCTAGATTAGTTTGTTCACTTTCTGCACTTCATGCTTGACTACAGATGCATTCTAGGAAAATGAAGCACACATTTCCAGTGTAACATCACAAGGGCTAATCATTTGATAAAGAGCATAACGTCAGAGCTGCTTCAGCTGAAGATGGCACCTGGAGATTAACGAAGAACAAAATACAGTACATCAGAATTTTGTTGTATTACTATATTACAGTGTCACAGTACAGAACTGTATTACAGTTTCACAGTACAGAACTGTATTACAGTGTCACAGTACAGAACTGTATTAGTGTCACAGTACAGAATTGTATTACAGTGTCACAGTACAGAACTGTATTCATTTCACAGTACAGAATTGTAATACAGTGTCACAGCACAGTAATAAGAATGATTGTCACATTTTCTTTGCTAGCTCCTGATTCCTCACACGAGATACACGCTGCAGATCAATATCATGGCGAGGGACAAACTGCTGGGGAAATCTGGAGTGTTTCAAAAGGTGGGTACAAGATGTTAGTGTTACAGTAAATGCAGGTCAATTGAAGAGCGATTTACAGTAAATGCTTTACAATACAGTAAATGCAGTTACATTAGTCATAGAGCAAGTAACAATGGAGACAGTAGATTCCTATAGAAATAACATAATAAATACTGAAAACTACAGCTCCCAGCATGCCTCACTGTTGCTCATCTGTGCTGAGGGATGCTGGGAGATGTAGTTTTTTTTTTTTTTTTTTTTTTTTTTTTGTAATATGGAGCTGATTCCCTGTTAGACACTTCTGTATTTCTCCTGTATTTTAGTCCATTAGCACTGGTGGAAATGGTCTGCCTAAACTGCTGCAGAAAGCACACAGCTGTTTGACCTACCGCTCCCTCTGTCTGCCGGAGGATATTGCTGCACGCGGAGTTGAAGACATTCCTTGTTATTACTACAGACAAGATGGGATGAAACTGTGGAACACAATCAAATGGTGAGAAAGAGAGAGTCCAGTATCTAAACTGCAGTTCCAATGCAATTCCACTAGTATGTTATATAAATTGCAGTTCCAATGCAATTCCTAGTCCGGTATGTACACTGCAGTTCCAATGTAATTCCACTAGTCTGTTATCTAAATTGCAGTTCCAATGCAATTCCTAGTCCGGTATGTACACTGCAGTTCCAATGTAATTCCATTAGTCCACTATCTGAACACATTTTCTGTTCATTGATTATAATTTTTTTGTCTGTCAGGTTTGTAGAGGAAATGATTAAATATTACTACCCGAGTGACAGAGATGTGATTAAAGACACAGAACTGCAGGATTGGGCAAAAGAAATCTTTTCTAATGGCTTTCTGAATCGCAAAGAATCAGGTGAGTTTTCAACTTATCAAGTCACCAAGAACTGTATTACAGTTTCACAGTGCAGAACTCTATTTGTTTGATTTTTCTGTTACAGGAATCCCAGAATCCTTTCGGACTGTCCATGAACTAATCAAGTTCCTCACAATGGTTCTGTATACCTGCTCTGTGCAGCACAATGCAGTTAATGGGGGTCAGGTATGTTAAGTATAAACAATTCTATTGCATCTCAATGTCTTTCTGTCTCGCTATCTCTCAGACACACAAAAAGATAGACAGAGACTGCAGTGTTGAACTAACCCTATACCAGCACTCTTCTTTCCCATGCAGTTTGACTTTGGACTTTTTTCTGATTGTGATGGGGTGCAGCCTATTTTGTGGTGGTTTTGTGGTTTTTGTATTGTTTAGAGTGAGTTTGGGGTGTGGTTCAGTGAGTTTGTGTGAGGAGTGAGTGGAATGTGCCTGGGCTAATGAGGTGCGAATTGCCCAATTAGCCCAGGCACCTGTATAAAAGGGAGTGGTTGGGTATGTTAGTTGGTGAGTGTTTGTGAGAGTGAGAAGACCTGTATGAGAGAGTGAGTGGTTATTTTTGGTATAGTTTGTGTAGAGCCTGTTTTTGTGTTTGTCTTTTTGGTTGGCCATTGTGCCTTTTGTTTTGTGTATTTTGTTTAATTAAAAGTCTTTTATTTTCCCTGCACATCCCGACTCTGAGTCTCCTTACCCCGGTCAGCCTGTCACACTGATACATTACTATTTTTTTGTGAACACAATATTAATTCATCCTCCTCTATCCTGCACAATACATTGTTCACACACCATTTCTCCTTAAAATTGACCAAGTTTTTCATTATCTACAGTGCCTTGTGAAAGTATTCGGCCCCCTTGAACTTTGCGACCTTTTGCCACATTTCAGGCTTCAAACATAAAGATATGAAACTGTAATTTTTTGTGAAGAATCAACAACAAGTGGGACACAATCATGAAGTGGAACGAAATTTATTGGATATTTCAAACTTTTTTAACAAATAAAAAACTGAAAAATTGGGCGTGCAAAATTATTCAGCCCCCTTAAGTTAATACTTTGTAGCGCCACCTTTTGCTGCGATTACAGCTGTAAGTCGCTTGGGGTATGTCTCTATCAGTTTTGCACATCGAGAGACTGACATTTTTGCCCATTCCTCCTTGCAAAACAGCTCGAGCTCAGTGAGGTTGGATGGAGAGCATTTGTGAACAGCAGTTTTCAGTTCTTTTCACAGATTCTCGATTGGATTCAGGTCTGGACTTTGACTTGGCCATTCTAACACCTGGATATGTTTATTTGTGAACCATTCCATTGTAGATTTTGCTTTATGTTTTGGATCATTGTCTTGTTGGAAGACAAATCTCCGTCCCAGTCTCAGGTCTTTTGCAGACTCCATCAGGTTTTCTTCCAGAATGGTCCTGTATTTGGCTCCATCCATCTTCCCATCAATTTTAACCATCTTCCCTGTCCCTGCTGAAGAAAAGCAGGCCCAAACCATGATGCTGCCACCACCATGTTTGACAGTGGGGATGGTGTGTTCAGGGTGATGAGCTGTGTTGCTTTTACGCCAAACATAACGTTTTGCATTGTTGCCAAAAAGTTCGATTTTGGTTTCATCTGACCAGAGCACCTTCTTCCACATGTTTGGTGTGTCTCCCAGGTGGCTTGTGGCAAACTGTAAACGACACTTTTTATGGATATCTTTAAGAAATGGCTTTCTTCTTGCCACTCTTCCATAAAGGCCAGATTTGTGCAGTATATGACTGATTGTTGTCCTATGGACAGAGTCTCCCACCTCAGCTGTAGATCTCTGCAGTTCATCCAGAGTGATCATGGGCCTCTTGGCTGCATCTCTGATCAGTCTTCTCCTTGTATGAGCTGAAAGTTTAGAGGGACGGCCAGGTCTTGGTAGATATGCAGTGGTCTGATACTCCTTCCATTTCAATATTATCGCTTGCACAGTGCTCCTTGGGATGTTTAAAGCTTGGGAAATCTTTTTGTATCCAAATCCGGCTTTAAACTTCTCCACAACAGTATCTCGGACCTGCCTGGTGTGTTCCTTGTTCTTCATGATGCTCTCTGCGCTTTAAACGGACCTCTGAGACTATCACAGTGCAGGTGCATTTATACGGAGACTTGATTACACACAGGTGGATTCTATTTATCATCATTAGTCATTTAGGTCAACATTGGATCATTCAGAGATCCTCACTGAACTTCTGGAGAGAGTTTGCTGCACTGAAAGTAAAGGGGCTGAATAATTTTGCACGCCCAATTTTTCAGTTTTTTATTTGTTAAAAAAGTTTGAAATATCCAATAAATTTCGTTCCACTTCATGATTGTGTCCCATTTGTTGTTGATTCTTCACAAAAAATTACAGTTTCATATCTTTATGTTTGAAGCCTGAAATGTGGCAAAAGGTCGCAAAGTTCAAGGGGGCCGAATACTTTCGCAAGGCACTGTATCTGTCCACAAAAGGTAGGCCGATAGGTAGACAGATAGATAGAAATAGGTAGATAGATAAGTAGACAGATAGACAGATAGGTAGGTAGACAGATAGATATGCCGACAGACAGGTAGACAGATAGAAATATGTAGATAAGTAGACAGATATATATATAGACAGATAGGTAGACAGATATGTAAGTAGGCAGACAGATATGTAGATAGACAGATAGAAATAGGTAGATAGATAAGTAGACAGATAGATAGACAGATATACAGGCCGATAGACAAGTAGGTAGACAGATAGATTGACATATAGGTAGACAGAGATATATAACATTTACCCCACTCCTCGTTCCCCTTAGTTTGATTTTGCAGCCTGGATGCCCAACGCCTCTCCCACCCTGCGCCGCCCCCCTCCCTCCTTTGTGGGGGGAACGACTCAACAAGACATCCTGGAGAGCATCGCGGACGTGGGCAGCACTGTCCGAACCCTGGCCGCGGTCTGGCTTCTCAGCCGAAATTCCGATGACTTTGTGAGTGTCCATAAAAAAATGAATACATTTCCCAGCATGCCTCACCATTGGGACAGGTGGCAGAGGTTCATGGGAATTGTAGTTCATTTTTTAAGAGAATGGTTGTTACCCTTTGTGAGTGTCAGAGGGGTCTATTCATAAAAGTATGTGTCCTAGGTAATCGAATTTTGTTTAAAACTAATGAAAGTCGTCCATATTGATATTTATAAAATGATCTGTGTAGACCGACCGGTGACTGTCACTAAGCAATTTATGAATGGGTATATATTTGTTCACGACTGAAATCCGTCTCCTTTTGATGACATCATCAGCTCTATAAACATTCGCTCAGTTCCATCGATAGCTGTCGGGAACGTAAACAAATGGAATCTACCAACAGCAACAACGAAATAACTCGGCAGCACCCATCGTGTTACAGCTTGCCTGTATGCAGGGGCGCAACTAGGGGGGTTCAACAGGTGCGGTGAACCTGGGCCAAAACCAATATTCATACTGGTTTTCAATGTAGAGCTTCTATTAAAAGCAGTATTTGTATCTTTGTGATCGCGTGTATTAATACTTATGGATTTAAACGTATTGCTTAGTTTGCACCATCCTTGGGTTAACCATGGGTTAACAGTATTCTCGCCTATCTAAATCCTTCACAGAGCGTTGCACGCACGCACACAGTGTTGTGCGAGTAAAGTCCCCATTTAGATTGTGTATTGCAAGCTCGCCTCTATATATTTAAATATGGATAGAAAAAATAAATAACTTACTGGGGCTTAGAAAAGAAAAATAGCGAAAGCTGAAGAGGACAAAAGAAACAAGTTGATGAAGTGGCTTTGCCAATCAACTACAAATACAAATGTAGAGGAGGCTCCCACATGATATTTCTTATGTTTCTGTCTACTCGGTTTGCATGCAGTGCCCTTTTTTTTTCTCCTCACGATTTGGGCACAGCTAATGTTACCATTGCATTGTCGGCTGGCACAGGGATCTATTCCTTCAACGCATACAGCTTTTACTTCTGTACAAAATGTTTCCGAAGACATTCCATAGCTACTATACAACCAATACTCTGTAAATAAGTAACACGAAATTGAAAATAAAATGGGTTGATATACTACAGTCCTAAAAAGCCGATACAGTAGGCTACAGGCTACCCAGCCGATATGCATAAAAAAAAGATCGATACAGTAGGCTACCTTCACAGTGTACCCGATTTGCACTTTTCTGTACAAAATGATTCTTTGTCTAGCTACAGTACATTATACTGTAGGCTATATACAGTATAGTTACTCCTAGTTACTGTTACCTGTGCATTTCTTGCAATTGGTGTCTGTGAGACCCGCGTTGTAAGACACGTAAAGGCAATTCATTGTAAAGAACAAATGCGTTGATGGCTGAAATGTATTGCAAAACACATGAGCTTACGTATGTACCATCCATGGAAATACCCCATGCCACCTGGTGTGAATGCCAACTACTTAGTTGTATTCACTGTTTCATTCATGTAGGGGCTGCAGACTGATCTAATCAATTCAAGGCATTGCAGGCACTGTTTTGACGGATAAATAGCCTATAAAAGGTACTATAGCCTACTGTATAACGTGAAATGCTATTGTTTTCTCTTTTTATAGAGCCGTCAATATGACAACCACTGGCGGTTCCAGGTAGATTGTTTCAAACTCTTTTTTATTTTTGCCGTCAGGGTAGACTACATATATCTGAAAAGTCAAGAACGGACAACTGTGTATCTTTCACACACGCAGCGTAAATTTAAAAAATGAAAACTGACTGCAAAGTGACTGCATTGGCGGTTCTTATACGGTCAGATAACTTTTCTGACAATGTATTTTTGATGCTGTTGTTAGTTTAGACACCACCGTACCCAGCGTTCAATGACACCAAGTTGTCGACAGCATTTTGCAGTCGTTCACATTTAAGAATAGCAGGTTGACGTTCAGAACCGATTAAAACTTTATGTTAAAGAGGTGTTGCTAACCCTTCTCTCAATTTGTTTAAAATAATCTTTCACTGAAGTTATTAGGGTTACTGGCGCCTCAGCTGTCCATTATGAACAGCAACTGTCGTCCAATAAGCAGCTATTGATGAAATCTGTTAATGTACTCCAGTTTTCTCCCAACGACAGACGTTAACCTTTTATGAATAGACCCCTGAGTGTCTGTTTCTCTGCTCTGATTCAGTCAGTTTCTTTCTCCCCAGTTTAAACAGCTGAGGACACTGACATGCATTAATGGCAATCGCTATGTCAATAACTGCATTTCCCAGCATACCTCATCATTAGGACTGGTGGCAGAGGCTGATGGGAAATGTAGTTATTTTTTAAAGGGAAGATTATGATGTGACTATATATATAACTTCTCTCTCTCTCTCTCTCTCTCTCTCTCTCTCTCTCTCTCTCTATCTCTCTCTCTCAGGTTAAACTAGGGGATTATCCAGAGGAACGATTCACAGAGGAAACCCCCAGGAAGCTGATTTCAGAATTCCAGTCTGCCCTACAGCACATCGACGGTGAAATCGCACTTCGGAATAAAACTCTCAATCCTGGATATCCCTACTTGAGACCAGCACTGATGGAGAACAGCGTAGCAATCTAAGCGTTTAAACACCTGTGTATATATTGTACTTGTTCTTAATTTAGCACTGAAGACAATTACTGTATGTATGTATATGTGTGTATATATATATATATATATATATATATATATATATATATATATATATATATATATATATATAGTACTTGCTCTATACTTCAATCAGAACCAAACGTGAGTGTGGTTTGTGTTGTTGATATACTATTTTGATTGTAATATGTTCTGGTGTTGCACTCAGGAAATTCTCAGAATTGCATATAATTATTTATTCCTAATTATATTAAGTTTAATCTTTCAGGCAAGTTTATATATATATATATATATATATATATATATATATATATATATATATATATATATATATATATATATATATATATATATTCCTTTGTGATTTTATTATTTACACACTTACCATATTTGTGTATTATCCAGCTGCTTAGCAATTGAATAACAAGTATTATAAATGTTCTTTGTTTTGTTGATTGTAATTCAAATAAGCATATAAACTGTAATGGCAGACAACCCATTTATATCATATTTAAACAGCTGGGCAGTTACTGCAGTCTGGGATAAATGATCTATATAAACCCCTCAAAGCTCAGTCTTTAGTTTTTATTTGATTTTGTGACTTTAACAGCAGGTTTCTATACAGTACTCTAGTCCCGCCTCTTTTTCTGTGTCTGTTCATGTCAGTCAATCGATGTGTTTTGTTTTTTCCAACAAGCAATTAAAGTTTATTGTTTATCTTGAAGTACTATTGGTTTATTTCAAAATACATCCATCACACTGAAGGTAAGCATTGTATTATTTTTAATTACATCAGTACGTTACTGTGGAAGGGTGTGAGTATTCACTGACACGGGAGACAGAAGGGTATAATAGAAACACCGTACAGGTGCCCAGTTTTATTTATTTATTTTTTTCAAGTGCATGTTTTAGACCACAGAGGGTGCTGTTGTCCGTGGCCTGAATACCAGCGATGGTAGACAGGACCACGGAAATACCCCCAGGTAAACAGTCCCGCTGACGCACTCGCAGGTGCTCTCAAATAATAATACAAAAATCATTAAAAAGAGAAAATAAAACACAGTAATCAAAACTACAAAGAAAATGTGCTGCATTTGGCAGCATTACCCCGACCGTCACTACCCGCATGGCCGTCGTCTCCGTCCTACACTTGACCGCTCCCTCAGCCTGCTTGCTATACCCTTATGGGGTCTGCCCAAGTTTTCCCTGCTATCGATATTGGTTCTTTGGCCATTCTCGGTCCTGGAGCAGAGCTTCCGCTAGCTCGTTAGTTCGTCTTATAGGGGCCAACCTGAGGGAACAACAGACCGTTATTTTATAGGTAGGTGGGTGGGTGGGAGGGAGGAAGTGGGGGGGGAGTCTGGACTCTTGACTGGAGGGTTGTGGGTTCAATCCCAGGTCGGGGACACACATGAGCAAGCAGGTACTTTACCTCCTAGATTACTCCAGTAAAAAACAAACCAACTATATAAATGGGCACCAGAATTTGTATGTAAAAATAATGTGACAATTTTAAGTCGCCCTGGATAAGGGCATCTGCTAATAAATAAATAAATAATAATTATATCTGTCAATCTGTCTAGCATAATAAGATACTATTTGTCTATCTCGCCTAGCTAGCAAGATATCTATTGATAGATCATCTATCCTATCTATCTCTTGTCTCTCTCTGTCCCTCCCTCTCCCCCCCCCCTTAACTGTACTAGCTAGAGTTGAAACAATTGGTTTGGTGTGGTAATGCCCTTCTCGTTACGTTAATGCATGTGTAACTGCACGAGGCGGGCATTACCACGCGATTAAGCCCACTCCTTCGGGCTCAAATGCTTAAATAATAAATAATAACAATACACATGCTCCATTTTGTAATTTCAAAATCCATTGTTTTACAATGCTGCAGCTATCCCATGATTCAGAGCTATGTGTTTAGAATCCTTTATCAAAACCACGAAATGCAAACTTCACTTCTTTTCCCAAAGAGCAACTTTTAAAGCATGGGTGATCAATTCCAGGCCTCGTGGGTCACTACATTGTCTTCTGGGTTTGTTCCAACTTCAGGTCTTAATTGCTTTATTGATCTAATTATTTGACCTATATAATTTCATTAATTTGCAGCCAGACATTCTTTATAATGGAAACTTCCCTTCTCTCTTTTCCTTTGATTGTTTTTTTTCAGTTTTCTTTTGTTCTCTTTCCATGTTTTTCTTTCTTTTTATACTTCATTCTTTCTTTCCCTCTTCATTAATTCTTTCATTTGCTTCCTTCATTTTCTTTCATTCAATCTTTAATATTTCCCCTTCTTTCTATCCTTTTCTTCCATGCTGTTTTCTTTCTTTTCTTTCATTCTTTCTGTCCTTTCTTTTTTCTTTCCTCTCTTCCTCCCCTTCTCTTTCTTTCTTTGATCCTTCTTTCCCAGTTTATTAATTCTTTCTTTTTCTTCCATACTTCATTTTCTTCAGAACTTTCCCTTCTATTCTTTTTTTCACTCTTAAATTCTTTCTCAACATTCTCTTTAATTCTTTCCTTGTCTTTGCTATCTGTGGGGAACCCCCCCCCCCACACACACACACATTTCCTTCTCATTATGTTAAAGATTAACAGTTCTATTGTATAATATGAGCTGCAGTTGAAATCACATCCTGCTGTACAGCTTGCTGTGATAATATCTGATACCTTTTAAACCTGCTGGTTACTGATCCGATTCCAGCCTCAGGGGGTTTGTCAGTGTGGAATGTGCATGTTCTCCACGTGTTCATGTGGGTTTTCAGCAGGTGGTACTCTGGTTTCCTCCCAGAGTCCTAAGACATGCTGGCTAGGTGGATTGGTCTCTCTAAATTGTCCCCTAGTAGCTCTGCGATGGATTGGCGTCCCTATGTTCCCTGTGTCTGCCGGGTTAGGCTCTGGCTCACCGCAACCGTCTATAGGGTTAAGTGGTTACAGATAATGGATGGATGGATGTTTTAATTTATTTATGCATCAAATACTGAATGTACACTGCTAAAACCAATTCTATTATATTAAGGGTATGAATAATTTGGGAGGCTACTGTAGATGGATTGATCGCTTATGTTTTTTGCTTTTGCAGCACAAGCAGTATAAAATGCACTGCAAGGAGAGTCTGGGAGATATCGTGCTGGTGAGACTGGAACATGCATGCTTTCAGGGGAAACGCTGGTTTTGTTCCAAAGTAATCGTGGAGGACTGTGTGATTAAAAAAATGATCTGCAGGGGCTCTCGAGTGTCGCATCCAGCTAAGGCGCTCACGGAATTGCAGGATACGTACTATAGCCTGGAGATCATCGGTTCAAATCTGGGCTGTGCCATTGCTGACTATGGCCAAGAGTTCCCTGAGAGCGGTGCACAATTGGCCACCCGGGTTGGGAGAGGGTTCAAGTCGGCTGGTTAATCCTTGCCTCACCAGTGTGCACCAGCGCGACTCCAGTGGTGGCTGGGCGCCTGTGAGTTGCCTCTGTTGTAACCATAAACTCGTTTCCTCTGCTTGCAAAGTGAAAGAAGGCGGGCGGCCTGACACTAGGGCAAGTTTCAGAGGATGCGTGTGCATGGCTTCGCCTCTCCTGAGTTACTGCGGGGGTTGCAGTGGTGAGACGGGGTCTTAAAAACAATTGGCCATTCTAAATTGAGGAGAAAATGGGGTAAAATAATTGGTAATTCCAAATCTCTATATAAAAAATAGCACTCGATCGTCCTCAGAACTGGTGCTGTCAAGTTTTTTTATACACTGCAAGTACACAGCTCAGTCACCAGACCTATGGCATCGGAGGACAATGCAGATCAGGTGTAGCATGAATAACTGCATCCCGTGAGATAGTGCGGGCCTGTACAGTCACGTGACTAAACAGAAAGGTGGAAACGAAACTTCTCGTGTTTAAAGTTTAGGGCTGTGCGGTTTGCAAGGAGCCTCGCAGCGGATCACATTAAAGAAGTAAAATGCATATTCATGAATATAGTCAGAACACGGCCAAACAGCCAATCAAATCAACTGGTCAGACGAAAAAGCTAGAGCTGCAACCCTCTGACCTACACATTGTTTATGATGTGCTGACATCTCACGCAGCTGAACTCTCACCAACCTGCTTATGAGATACTGGTGTTTAATTGTCATGAGATACTGCATCCTCTCTGAAAAGTTTTTTTCAATAGCTATGAAATACTGCACCCCCTCAGAAAAGGTGTTTAATTGTCATGAGATACTGCATCCTCTCTGAAAAGTTTTTTTCAATAGCTATGAAATACTGCACCCCCTCAGAAAAGGTGTTTAATTGTCATGAGATACTGCATCCTCTCTGAAAAGTTTTTTTTCAATAGCTATGAGATACTGCACCCCCTCAGAAAAGGTGTTTAATTGTCATGAGATACTGCATCCTCTCTGAAAAGTTTTTTTCAATAGCTATGAGATACTGCACCCCCTCAGAAAAGGTGTTTAATTGTCATGAGATACTGCATCCTCTCTGAAAAGTTTTTTTCAATAGCTATGAGATACTGCACCCCCTCAGAAAAGGTGTTTTCATAGTCATGATAACAAATATGAAATAAAAGTAAACAATGAAGCAAACTGCACTCAAACTCGTTTTGTGATAAATGTAGAACGAGGGGAAACATGCATTTTTCAATCATCATTAGCTGTCTAATGTAATGCAGCGATTTGTTTACCGTTACGCTTACACATTTGCAGTGTCTGCTGTTAGGTTGCTATGAAGTTTTGACGTGAGAAGAGGAGGGATGATGAGACGCAGATTCAGGCGCTTGTAATAAAATCCACTGTGTTGTCCATCTGCTCTTTCATGACACCCGAGCCTGAACACGTTCATGTTTCCGAAGTATAACTACAAAAAACAACGTTCACACTCATAAGAACACCAGGGCTGTAGCCAGCCATGAAAAATCACAGAGGCGCTTGACCATGCATAGCAAATAAGCAGCTTTTTCTTTGCAACATTCTAATTCAATATATAACAAAATATGAAACGCAACAATGCCAGAATATAGACAATATGCTTAGTTTTAAATCCTAATCTCTCAAACTTGAATTTTAACAGTGAAGTCATTATCCAAATACTGAGAAGGCAAGAGTGCTTGCATACATAAAGTTATATTAATTGATATTAATCACATTCTGCAATAAAATGAGATTAAAACATCCCTTTCTAAGGGGGTGCAGTACCTCATAGCTACTAAAACACCTTTTATTGAAGAATGCTGTAAATAAATGAACAGTTGATACACGTTCCAGCAAACAAATATTAAAATATAAAGTTAAACAGAAAATAGATATAAACCGTATTCACGAAAGTAAACATTTGTGCACAATACAACAATCTACAATGACATAGTGGCACAACATGAGCTGCAGTACCTATTGTTTGCAATACTTATTTATACTTCCAATGTTTTCAACTGCAAATTGATTAATTTAATATATATATCCAACCGCTTTATGTATTTTAATAATATTTTACCTGACGTTGCAATACATTCATATGGTGTTACTCCGAGGTTGAAAAAAACACACAGTTAAACCTACTGCTGGGTCTAGCGACATTTCTGGTGACTTTAGAATGTCTAAATAGCGACATCTAGCGACTTTGTGTGGTTTCTCTAGCGACTTCCTGCTTTGTGGAGTTGGCAACACTGAACTCAGCATGTTTATATTTTAAATAGCTTGCAAGTGTTGTGCATGGAATTGGTAACCACATCTTTAATTGTGTCCAGTTCTAATATGGAAACAGCATGCTGCAGCTCCCATGCACAATGTTAGTGAAGTCCGGATCTGACAGCAGGTAACACAGACAGCTCTTATGACTACATGGAAGCAGAACTCACAGAAATACTGTAATTAGGACGCGTACTGTTGAGAAGAGAACACAATCTGCTGATGTTAATACAGTACTTCTCTGCGCTTACAAGCATTTGTATAAGATCAAATTGTTACTGTCCTTCTTGCACTGCAGTTTATATAAAACAAATCATATCACATGTTTTAATATGCACACCGACTTCATCTCGCATTCATGAATATTGACACAGGCTTTTAAAGGGAGAGGCAGCATTTTTGTGCCTAAAAAAAAACAACAAAAAAAAAACAAACAAAGGTAGTCGCATTTGCAACCATGTGGAGCCTGGAGCTCTGCATAATCATTTCTCATTTCTCTGTGATTCAGTGGTACACACAGATTGATAAGTTACGATAGTGAGACTGAGAGAGTATTGTGGTTGAGGAATCACATCGTCATAAAGAAGTGTCGGTGCTCACCAGTTGCAAGCCTGTCACGTACCAGTATTGGTACACGTACCACTGGTTGAAAACCACTGCTTTAGACTATATGAACAGAACTGTTGGTGTGTATTTACAACATATTAAGCAAAGCATGATTAAAAAGGTTTCATTTAACACTGGGAAAAGCCTGTCTGGCGGATATCATTGCTGCTACTAAAACAAACACAGTTATAAAATGTGATGTTGAACCGTTTAAAACTCCAAAGCAGAGCTTTATAATTCGAGTTGAGCTATGCAGTACCAGAATGCAGCGCTCCTCTTACTCTCCTGCCCCGCCCACTCACTGCCATTTCCCACGCACGAAGTAGAAATGATCAGTTTAACCCTGAGGTCTGTGCGACAGTTCAGACAATCCCACCAGGGGGCGATGTAGGACAGTAATTTGTTCAATGCTCATTCACAGTCAGCTCACACTCGCCATATCTCCTGGTGCAGCTGCTTTCTTTTCAACACTACCTGTATGAAAACAGTATGAGAATGACACCCCTGCTCACAGCATGAAGAAATGATGTCAGATAAGCGGTGTTACATTGTGTTCTTCCCTCTCAGTAACAACAAGGTCCTCAGCCAATCGGTGTGAATGCAGCCTGTGTACTGAGGTACAGGCAGGCAATATATGTTGACAATGAATACACTGTACAAAAGATAAATTACATTAACTATATTTTTTCAAGGTGTTTACTCCTTTATTTAATTCAATCATGTTAATGTAAAAAAAAGAAAAAAGAAAAAAAGAAAAACTGAACACAGTGAGAGTCTTTACGATGACTTGTTTAGTGGTTTGGTTAAAGACGGGAGTCAGCGCCTTGAAAATATGGCCCTTAGTTTCCCCAGTGTAGTTTCTTTTTAGCCCGTTCCCAGCGCTCGACAGAAACCACTGTGTTACTGTGCAATCCAAATGCACGCCCTGCTTGGATCTGTCTGTCTGTCTTAAACAGTATTGGAACACAACTCATGACACGAAAGAACCCCGTTCTGGTGCTTCAGTGTGTAATGAAGAAGACAGAGCGCAGCGCGGGTTCATGGGTTCTGATTGGACATCAGAGAAACATCCCGACACACCGAAGAAACGCCCACTGATCCGCTCAGTGGTGCGGCTGCAGACTGGCATTCAGTACTGAGCAGAAACCAACAGAACAGAGACAGAGAACTCATTCAAACTGAATGAACAGCGATAACCATGTTGTATGCAGGTCTTCTCACTGCAGTCTTCTATTTAACCTTTGGTAAAGATGTATTTTTATTGTAATAACAATTTCGTGGATTCAGCTGCAGTTACCACATCGTGCATAACTCTCTCTTATTTTTTTTTCTTTTCTTTTTTTACAGACTGCAGTCGTGGGGATGAAATTAATCAACTTAATGATACGATTACCTCGAAAGTTAGCAGCGAGACGAGGATATTGTGCACTTACTCCCTGAGCAATAGCGCTGACTATGAATATTTGTTCTGGTACAAGCAGACTCCAGGCAGCCCCCCTCGATATCTGCTTCATCGCTTTAAAACCAGGTCTTCCACTGATGAACTCCGATCAGATGAAACTGAGGCCAGGTTTTCCATTCAGTTGGACACATCGCAGAAGATGACTAGTTTAACAATCGTGAACACGCAGCTGTGTGATTCTGCAGTGTACCTGTGTGCGCTGAGTGCCACGGTGCTGTCTTTACATTACTGCCTTCTACAATAACAAAGCCCACTCAGTGCGCACTAATTAACCCCTTCACTGGAAAAACACAAACATCACATGTCTGTTTTATTTGTGCTGTTGCGGTTTAAACATCTCAGTTACAATGTGTATGTACAGTATGTTATTATTAGGTACTTAAGAGAGTGAGGAGTTTAAAACAGCAGTCAAATTAATGGGAATATTAGATTTTTTTTTTTAAAAAATGTCTTATTTCTTAAGTTAAATGTATTTTGATTACTATTTATTTGATTTGAGTTGATTAATTTTATTTATTCATTTAGCTTGTTGCTAGTGTTGTTGTAGCTTAGAAGTTACAAGCCAAGCCATGTGCTGTTAGTCCTGTCATATCACACACACACACTCACGCACACACACACACGCACACACACACAAGATGTCGATTCCTTTTAACCCTAAGTGGCAAAATAGGCATGAATGGGGCAGGCAGAAAGGCGAGTCAAATATTATATTATTTGTTTTCTGTTCTGTCAACAGTAAATGGCTTTTCACAAACACACATCTAAACTACAATAATACATATTACATTGCACAGGAAACTCAACATGTACAACATCTAGTAAACAACCAAACAGTGCGCACACACCTGCGCTTCAATATGAAGTCAGACAAGGACGTGCTTGGTATCGATATCCCGGATTTAAAGAGTTTTGCCTTGTGTTCATTTTAAACACGCTTTTTTCATGTGTTTTATTTAAGCGTTATATTAGGGTCATTGAAACGTTTTAAATGTGTATTTACAATTATTACATAAAGTTTAAGGGATATTTTCATAAAGCATTTACCACCGGGCTTCTGTCAAAAGTGCATTTGTTTTGACATTGTACTTCTTTCTGCTCTTTTTAAATCCAAAGGGTGGAGCGAGGTTTGTGGTTAAAATCGACGAACATATAAAAGAAAAGCGGAGTGAATATTGTGTTGTGGGTATAATTACTACAAGGATCTCCTATAGCAGCCAGGAGATTGTGTTCCTCTGAATCTGCTGTTTGTTTCTTGTTTTTCATTAGAAATGTCCCAAGCAGATGTAATAACTCGGTCTTAAAAGAACAATATGCTTAATAAATCCCTTTACACTGTCCTGTGTTGTGTTTAGAAACTACCCGCATTAAACAGCACACATTGTTCTGTAAACTGCTTGATAAACTCAGTCAATATACCATGACAACAAATAAGCAAAGAATACATTCAATTCAGAGACACCTTTCATTTGCGTTTCGTATCTGACACATTCAGAACCGTGGACAGCGTCAACTTTATCCGCATTGAATTTGATCAAGTATCGATAATACAAACCTTTATTTACCCATATCGTAGAGATTACATGAAAGAAATATCTGAATGGAAAAGTATTGCATGTACCAAGTACCTTGATTTAGCAGGACCTGCTCACTGCAGCTCTCACACAGGTCAGCACAGTGAGCTCTATTCATAGGACCCTGCTCACTGCACCTCTCACACAGATCAGCACAGTGAGCTCTATTCATAGGACCCTGCTCACTGCACCTCTCACACAGTTCAGCACAGTGAGCTCTATTCATAGGACCCTGCTCACTGCACCTCTCACACAGGTCAGCACAGTGAGCTCTATTCATAGGACCCTGCTCACTGCACCTCTCACACAGGTCAGCACAGTGAGCTCTATTCATAGGACCCTGCTCACTGAACCTCTCACACAGGTCAGCACAGTGAGCTCTATTCATAGGACTCTGCTCACTGCACCTCTCACACAGGTCAGCACAGTGAGCTCGATTCATCAATGTGTCTGACCCAACATTCTGTATTAAGGGAGGGCTGACAGATTTCCCCTGAAGCCTTCTATTCCTTTTTTCACTGCAGTATCGAGTCTTTTGAGAAGAAATACCGAAGGTTTTTAAAATTCCAAAGAATTGCTAAAAAAAACTTGTTTACACGTCATTAACTCTGCCAATTAGTAGTTAGCTGTGATTCATCATTGTTTCGTATATTTTAATGGAAACTCTTCCGTGACATATTTTCACAGGAGTTTTCCTAAACCCTTCCCAGAGGTAATTGATTGATGAGAAAATTACTTTCTGTATCTCGGTTTTTGAAAAAGGAAAAATTATTAATCACTTGCACTGTTTGAAAAAGAAACCTACACATTGACGAATGCAGCCCATTGTCACGTCAACACGCCCTCTACAGAATATGCGAGTTACTACTGAGCACTGATGCTCTCAGTAATTCATTCAGGGCGCTGTTCTCACCTGGTTTAAGCCCTTCTTCCAGTGCGTAAATAACACGTAAACCAAGTGAGAATAGGGCCCTTAAACATCAGCCTGCACAAAATCTGAACTGCAACGTGCAGCTCAACATCATCCGAATGCAGATGAACTGAACAACCACCAGGTGGCAATGGAAGACAGCAACTGCACCGTGTAGGGGAGGGGCACTGGTTTCCATGACATCGCCTCTATAGAAACACATGGTTCACAGTTCCAGCTTCAGATTGCACCAGTCAGCAGAGGGAGGTTTGTCGTGTTGAGAATGGAACAAGAACGTACTTGGGTTACTGTGCTGCTGTTCTGTTTAAGCATAAGTAGGTCCATTTATACATACTGGTTATGCAATTTGTCAACATGTGTGTCAGTCTAATCTATCATATCGTGCAATATAAAAAAGACATGGATTTTAAAGTTGTACAGTTTAGTAATAAATTGCAAACAGAAATAGTGTTTTATATTATACAGTAAACAGTGCAATTGGAATAAACTGATTATTGGAAAATGCGAAGTGAGTTCAAATCATTGACACACATATAAAAGGGAGTTCACATTATCTATAGGTATGTATCATGTCATGTTTTATATGCTTTCGTATAATCTTATTCACTCTTTGTTTGTCTTTTCTTTTAGAAATGACCCAAGCAGACTCAGTGACTCAACCTTCAAATTCAATTGTTCTTAAACAGAGAGAGAGCTCCATTATTCAGTGCGCGTATGAAACAGCAGGCACTCCACAAGCTCTCTTCTGGTACATCCAGGACCCCAATCAAGCCCCACAGCTCATACTGAATGCATATTCTCAGGCAGAGGACATTCCATCAAGGTTTAAAAATCGTTTCTCTGCATCTCATGAGAAGACAGAGAAGACCTTTCATCTGAATATCACTGCAGCTGTGCTGTCTGACTCTGCCACGTACTTCTGTGCTCTGAGGCCCACACTGTGAGAGTCTCTATATCACTTCATACAAAAACCTCCTGCTGCCTTCCGAGTGAGTCTCGCTGGTGAAGATGGCAGTGCAGTCTATGTGTAGTTTCTGTGTAGAAACTACTAGAGAAAACAGCGCACATGAATCTGTACCTGCTGGTAACTATCCACCTGCACTCTACTAGAGAAAACAGCACACATGAATCTGTACCTGCTGGTAACTATCCCCCTGCACTCTACTAGACAAAACAGCACACATGAATCTGTACCTGCTGGTAACTATCCCCCTGCACTCTACTAGAGAAAACAGCACACATTAATATGTATCTGCTAGTAACTTTCCCCCTGCTCATCAACATGTATTATACTGTATATCCTCAATATCCACAGGCACACCCCACCTGGTGCACAGACACCTGCAGGGTATAAACCACAGCAACAAGCAGCACATCACTTCCTGTGCAGAGCGCAGAGCACAGACTGGGAGCCCCGCACACAATGGAGAAGAATCTACTGCTACACATACTCATGGGCGCCTTCATACAATGTACGAGATAAGAGTTCATTTAACGAACCTGCACTGGTTGAGCTCTATACAGCAGCATCTCAGCTTGTCTCTATATCCGTCTTAAACACTATTAACAAGTACGGTAGCTATGCTATTTATATATTATTATTATTATTATTATTATTATTATTTATTTCTTAGCAGATGCCCTTATCCAGGGCGACTTACAATCGTAAGCAAATACATTTCAAGTGTTACAATACAAGTAATACAATAAGAGCAAGAAATACAATAACTTTTGTTCAAGCAAAGTACAAGTGTGACAAACCACAATTCAATAATACAGCAGATAATAGTGATAGTTACATCAGGATATGATTAAATAGTGATAGTTACATCAGGATATGATTAAATACAAAATACTACAGGTTAAACACTTGGCAGATTACAGTATTCTGAAGTACAGGATTAAATGCAGTAAAATAGGGGGCAGACAAGAGCAAAATAAAGCACATTTAAATGAAGGGTGATAGTGTCCCAGGATACAAACAGAGGAGTTCTACAGGTGCTGTTTGAAGAGGTGAGTCTTAAGGAGGCTCCGGAATGTGGTCAGGGACTGGGCAGTCCTGACGTCTGTAGGAAGGTCATTCCACCACTGCGGAGCAAGGGTGGAGAAGGAGCGGGCTCTGGAGGCAGGGGAGCATAGCGGAGGTAGAGCCAGTCTTCTAGTGCAGGCGGAGCGGAGAGGTCGAGTGGGGGTGTAGGGAGAGATGAGGGTCTGGAGGTAGCTGGGTGCAGTCTGGTCAAGGCATCTGTAGGCTAGTACAAGAGTCTTGAACTGGATGCGAGCGGTGATCGGGAGCCAGTGGAGCGAGCGGAGTAGTGGAGTAGCGTGGGCGAAGCGAGGCAGAGAGAACACCAGGCGGGCAGCAGAGTTCTGGATGAGCTGGAGCGGACGGGTGGCGGACGCAGGGAGGCCAGCCAGGAGGAAGTTGCAGTAGTCTAGGCGGGAGAGTACCAGGGCCTGGACCAGGAGCTGGGTAGCATAGTTGGTGAGGAAGGGTCAGATTCTTCGGATGTTGCTCAGGAAGAATCGGCAAGTGCGTGCCAGAGTGGAGATGTGCTGGGAATAAGAGAGGCAGGGGTCCAGGGTGACTCCAAGGTTCTTAGCGGAGGAAGAGGGAGAGAGTGTGGTAGATTCCAGAGGAACAGAGATAGAGAGATCAGAGGAGGGGGAGGAGGAGGGAAAGTAAAGGAGGTCAGATTTAGAGAGGTTGAGTTTGAGGTGATGCGAGTGCATCCAGGAGGAAATAGCAGACAGACAGGTAGAGATACGGGAGGAGATGGTGGAGTCAGAGGTGGGGAAGGAGAGGAAAATCTGAGCATCATCAGGATAGAAATGGTATGAGAAACCATAGGATGCGATGAGGGGGCCCAGGGAGTGGGTGTAGAGAGAGAACAGGAGAGGACCCAAGACTGACCCTTGGGGGACTCCAGTTAAGAGAGGGTGAGGTGTGGAGGTTGCTCCACGCCAGATATAAACCGGTAGCATGGAACTAGAGGCAGACAATTAGGTGAGCCCGACATCAACCATATCTCACAGAATAAGAAAAAAAAAACTTTTTTTTATTTTTAAATGTATTTATTTTAGTTTAGTTTTTGCTAATCTCAGAATTGACTTTCGTAATCTATAGATTACTCTTACATAATAACCTTTTACACGCTTCAATGTAAATGTGAGTACAATATTTCCAATCCAATTGAAAGCAATGGTCCTCATTACAATAGAATGCTATGACAACACCTCTGTGATACAATGTTGTTTTACACATTCCTTTGTATGTGAGTTGTGTTCTTTTTAACTGTCTGAGACTGAACTGACCTGAACGAGGATCTTTCTTTACCTTCAGTCTCCACTGTGGTCTCGAAAGCTTGTGTATTTTATAGACATATTCAACTGATCAAAATAAATCTTTGTTGCACTTCTGAGATGGAACAGACTAACCGTGAACGAAACAGAGTGATGACGCAATAAAGGCGTGCACTGTGTAGGGGGCGGGGCACTGGTTTCATGACACCACTGCTATAGAAACGCATTCTTCACAGTTTCAGCTGCAGATTGAAGCAGACGCTGGAGCGAGGTTTGTCGTTTGAAAGTTTTGACAATGGAACAGGAATGCGCTGTTTTTACTTTGATACTCCTCTGTTTAATCATAGGTAAATAAACTGCTACACAATTAGACACAACGTTTGACAAGATTTTGGCAATGTCTTTCGTGTTACTTTATCTGGAGTCTGTTACAGCATTTTACAGTATATATATATATATATATATATATATATATATATATATATATATATATATATATATATATATGCAGCATAACTATGTATTTCCTTTGTGGTTGTAATGATCATATCTCTCCCTATTTACTGTAAGGCAACTTGTGTCTGGAGTCTATTTCATTCTAATTTCACAGTGATTATCTTTCTGTCTCCTCTTTTAGAAATGATCCAGGGAGATACAGTGACTCAACCTTCAAATTCAACTCTCGTTAAAGAAACAGAGAACACCACTATACACTGTAATTATGACGGCACTGCTTCATATCTCTTCTGGTACATTCAGGATCCCAATCAAGCCCCACATCTCATACTCAGTGACTATTCTCAGGAGGAGGACATTCCACCAAGGTTTCGAAATCGTTTCTCTGCATCTCATGACAATACAGAGAAGACCTTTCATCTGAATATCATTGCGGCTGTGCTGTCTGACCCTGCCACGTACTTCTGTGCTCTGAGTCCCACACTGTGAGAGTCTCTATATCAATTCATACAAAAACCTCCTGCTGCCTGCCGAGTGAGTCTCGCTGGTGAAGATGGCAGTGCAGTCTATGTTCTGTGTAGAAGCTACTCAGAGACATTCTTCTTAACTATCCCCCTGCACTCTCTTACGGTCTGGTAGTGTAATACTAATACATATTACAACATGTAATTTGTATGATGTTTGCTATTAATAAAAATGAACTTTCATAGAATTAATTTACAAAGAAACAACAATGTGCTAGATGTTTAAATGTATTTAATGCATTAAAAAAAACACAAACTTTTAATAAGCATGTATATAAAGCGTTAAATAAACGAATTTTTAAACTATCTAGCCCCCATATCCAGGTGCACAGAACACGTGCAGTTTACCATTAACAACTTTGACATTATTTTTAGGAAAACATCTGCCTTGCTACCTCTGTCTTTTCTTATTCTGCGTCAATATTGATGGGTTGGTTTTTGTATCTTATTTCATCGACTGCTGATTTCTAGGCTTCGTTAACTATTATATAATCTCTCTGTTACCTTGCAATTCAAATGAACCCCCACTAGGGGGAAGTGTAGGACAATGTTTGGTGAGTGTTTGAAGCTCAATATTCACAATCAGACAATGCTTCCCTCATTAAACAACAAGGCACATACCAGACAATAAGGAGATGAGAATACATTAATAGCACAGAATGTGAAATACATTCAGAGATACATCCCTCAAGCCCTTTAGCCCAATGCAGTTCCATGTCAGACCAGTTCAGTCCCATGAACAGTGACCAGCGCAGCTCCCTGCTAAAAGCACTCAATGTGAATCTATTGAACACTCCCAGTACGTTCAGAATTTAGGTACAGCTGGTATGTTTCAGGTCATATCGACCCACTGCAATTTCAAATTAACATGTATTCATTAGATAGTGTTTACATCATAATGAGATATAAGGATCTTGCAAACCATTGTAGAAGCGAGTAACTAAGAGCTGTATAAAAACACACACCTGCAGAGACCTGTCATTGGCTTCAGGATGGCTGCTGTTTGCACTTCCTGATGCGGTGACGCTTGGCTCTTGTTGAGGACAGAGAAGAGCAAGACGGAGCAGACCCGCATATTCAAACCCAAGGTCACTTTGTTTGTGATGCCGGAGGATGCGGTGGCGTTATTGTTTCTGTAGGTCATCCTAGACCTAATAACTGAATTTCAACTTTTCATCACCTGGTTGACTGTCCTGGTAACACTGACAGCACTTTCTCCACTATAGAGGACCATATGGCCTCTTTGGTAGCATAACTGATGTTGGCTGAGGCTTAATAACTCAATTTCATGCTGAGTGACCTCAGCCAAAAGATCACCTCATCCTCAGAAAACTTTTCTTTTCTTTTCCCTGCACCAAGAGGACTTTGCTCCCCTTCCTCTGACATATTTTTTTTTGTCTGGTTTGATTTTTATGCTCCATAAATCTCATACAGTGTTTACTGCTCTCTGTACTTCAAACTAACCTCACCTCTGGGCTGTAAGTGCTGCCGCTAAATACCCCAAAGCACAGATGGTGCTCATTGTGACCCTCATTATCACGATTGCAGTTCATTATTTGTGTGTGTTGAGTAATTTGCATTGCTCTTAAGCCATTTAGATTTTGCAGCCGCAGTTGTTTGCACTACACTTATCCTTACATCAGCCCCAATGTACAAAATATGAAGAAAACTTTTTCTTTCTTTCTTTCTTTCTTTCTATCTTTCTTTCTTTCTTTCTTTCTTTCTTTCTATAAATATACAGTGCCTCTTATGATCCCACTACCAAGCCATTCCTCTGTGTAGACCCAGAAGCTCTATGTTCCACTGTCAGGAGATGAAGTGAGGAAGTGCTTAAAGATCAGAAGGATGTTCGGCACTATTACAGTACAGGTATGTTCAAACTATTGCTATTCTGTTGTTGACTTTCAGTAGCTTTCAGACAGATTAACCAGGGCAGCAGTGTGGAGCAGTGGTTAGGGCTCTGGACTCTTGACCGGAGGGTTGTGGGTTCAATCCCCAGTGGGGGACACTGCTGTTGTACCCTTGAGCAAGGTACTTTACCTACATTGCTCCAGTAAAAACCCAACTGTATAAATGGGTAATTGTATGTAAAAATAATGTGATATCTGTATAATGTGAAATAATGTGTAATGTGATATCTTGTAACAATTGTAAGTCGCCCTGGATAAGGGCGTCTGCTAAGAAATAAATAATAATAATAATAACCAATCAGTGACTTATTCTGACGTGACATTGTGCAGGGCTCCACCCACAGCTCAGGCTGTCTGTCTGTCAGAAGCATTTCTACTTGTGGATGGAACAATTCAAGAATGAGGAACACATGTGGAACTTTTCTTCAGCTTTGCTTTTGGCTTGGTGAGTGATATTCACAAACACACTTGAGAACAAACAGGTTTCAATGTCATTATCAACAGCAGCGTGGAGTAGTGGTTAGGGCTCTGGACTCTTGACCGGTGGGTTGTGGGTTTAATCCCTGGTAGGGGACACTGCTGCTGTACCCTTGAGCAAGGTACTTTACCTAGATTGCTGCAGTAAAAACCCAACTGTATAAATGGGTAATTGTATGTAAAAATAATGTGATATCTTGTAACAATTGTAAGTCACCCTGGATAAGGGCGTCTGCTAAGAAAAAATAAATAAATAATAAATAAAATAATTATATCATCTTGTTATCTTCCAGTTTTCTGTGGAAGTTCACAGATTTATCAGACTCCACATTTTTATTCAACTGAAGGAGGGAGCGCTGAAATGAATTGCAATCACAGTGTTTCTAACTACAACAACATGCAGTGGTATAAACAGCAACACAATAATACACATCTGTGTAGTGCAGTGAGAGCACAGTGAGAGAGGGAGTGGAGACACCTGCACAATATCCTGCTCTCAGGGGCAGCACCACTCAGCTGCACATGTGCTTTATGTTATATAATGTAACTTTGAGGCAGGATCTTGGCATTCAAAATGAGGTTTTACCAGCAGGTGGGGCAGTGTCATAAAGGTTAAACACCATTACCCAGCAGATACTGTAGGAGGCATGATTACACTCATCTTTCAACTACGATGTAAATGCTGCACAACACCTGCATCACACTAACTGGGTTGTGTCTAAACTCACAAACCCTAGCGTTGTAACTGCACCTCGCCTCAGGGCATTGGCTTTTGAGAGGATTCATCCACAGTATACACACTCCTGTCATTGTGTTATTTTGTATTTCTATTGTAAACATCACTAAGATCTTTGAACCCCCAGTTCCCATCTAGAATACATTGTACCATACCTGATATATACCAGTGTAGTGACATCTGTGCTGTTCAATGAAACGCAGTAAAATGCCCTTGATTTTGATATCAATCATTCCATATCGAAAGCATTACAGATTCACGATCACTACAATGAACACCTTAAGCTATAACAAGTGAGGTGGTTACTTTGTTACCAGAACATGCCACAGCACATATATTTTAAAGAACAGGAAATAGCTGTGACAAACACCACTGTGAATGAATGCATGTGATCTCAAGGGTAGATTGGTATGAAGAGAAAGATGCATATTCATCCACTTGTGTTTCTCTCTTCAAATTAACACGCTGGATTACTACAATGACAAGATTGAAATGTGTCATTCTGTGCTTGATTTTATCAGGTATGAACTCCAAGAAGCCATGATCCTCGCTTTGCTTGTTAGTGTGTTTGTGTGTATATGATTTGTTTATCTGTGTTTTTTGTGTTATTTTGATTCAGGTGTGCACAGTGAAGACCAGGTGACTCAAAGCCCTGATTCACAAATTTCAGAAGGAGAATCAGTTCGGATAAACTGTCACTATCAGACAAGCAGCTTTAATACAATGCAATGGTACAAACAAGCTCCTAACCAGGGTTTCAATTTCATCAAGAAAGCCTGGGGCTCAGGAACACATGGAGACGATTCTGGGAAATATAAACCAGCAGTAGATACCTCATCTAAAACTGGCTCCCTGACAATACAGACTTCAGTGTCTGATTCTGCCATCTACTACTGTGCAATAGAACCAGCACAGTGATACAAAGCAGCACCCTGCCCATGCAAAAACCCTGGAGTGTACAGAGGCTAGTGATTACAATGCTGATGGCATTTCCAGTGACAGCTCTTCTGTGTAGAAGGGTAACCGCAGTGCACATTATAATGTGGTGAGTGCTGGATTTCCTGAGTTCTGGGAAGGTTCATTGGAAAGTGTGTAGGGCGACTGCAGTTAGTCAGTAAAGAATTGAAACCGCTTTGACTTGCATCCAGTAATCTGCTAATGAAGGTGTTGATAAAATAAGATGATAACAACTATGAATCACAGAGTTACATGTATACATCACATTTACATCACATGATTCTGTTTTTGTTTGCTGATTGGTTACAGACATTTGACGTTCTAAACCTCTAAGCAGAATATTTCAGAGCAGCGTTGTGAAGAGAAAAGCACCAGAATCAACACAGAGACAGAACCTTTCTATTCTGTTCTTAAAGAAATCAGCACAGAGCTAAAATGGATACATTAATCATGTGTATGTTTATTATCCTGCCAGGTAATTTCAACATAACAAGAAAGAGTATTATTATTATTATTATTATTATTATTATTATTATTATTATTATTATTATTATTATTGTTTCTGACTGTCTATTAAATGTTCTTTTTCTCCTCAATGTTCAGTCATGACAAGCGGGGATTCCATCAGTCCTCAACAGACAGCAGAGTCCAGAACAGAAGGAGAGTCAGTAACGCTCAGATGCTCTTATACTGCAAGTAGCAACAATGTTCTTCTCTACTGGTATCGCCTGAACTCAAACCGAGCCCTGGAATACATACTGTATAAAGGAACTGGTTCAGTGAGTAGCTATTCTCACACTGCAGACTTTGCTAAAAGCCGGTTTACTTCTACAGCAGACAGCTCTTCTACTACAATCACCATTTCCAAACTTGCTCTGAGGGACACAGCAATCTATCACTGTGCTCTGAGCATAGCACAGTGTGAAAACTCATTAGGACGCTGTACAAAAACTCTCTCAGCACTAACTGGCACAGGCCCATTACCTGGTAAAAGATGAAAGAAAGTCGTGTTGAACTGCTTCCACACACTGATATTGGCATGAGTCCATTATAAAGGAAGTGGTTTTAGTGCAGGCAAACTGTTTGCATTTTGATTCACTTTCTTCTCTGCAATCTTTGGAAATGTGTTCCCTGTTCATAGAATTGGAAAAAGAGAGCAGGTTATGATGAACCACAATGAACAATATAATATAATAAACACGTGTTTGATACAGTTCTTCATTAACGTATCAAAGTGCTGTGAAGGCACCGGATGTGAAGACTCCACTGAACACACCCCTGAACTGAACACTCTGCAAACGCTCCACCTCAATCATTCCCTGACTTGTGACCTTAGTTCTAAGAATAACAAGAGCAAGAAACCATATATCATGGCTTACCACATCACAATGGATACACACAAATAGAATGTGCTGTACCAGTAAATAAAGAGAACAAACACTTCAATCTTATTGCCAACACAGATGATTTTTTCTTCTTTTTTCTGTTGTAGTGGAGGGGTTGTTTTTGTGGAAGTTATTTTGTCAAGTTATTTTTTCTTCACTCTTCTGACCCCTACAGGCATGACAGTGAAACTACTGCTATTGTATCCTTGTGATAGTTCTTTTGCAATAATATATACAGGGGGGCATTGCCCTTTGCAATGCAGTGTTGAAAACATTCACAGAAGAGCAGACAATCTGTATCAATACAACAATAATGCATTGATCCTTTTATTCAATGTTGTGAGGCTGGATCCTCACTCCGACTGCAGCCCGTGGACTTGTCTGTGTGACGAGGTGTTATCTGGTCACTTGAATACTTACCTGTCCCTGAAAACAAAGATGTAAAGAACTAAAAAATAAATGTTGTACTTCCCTGTATCACAATGTTGCGCAGCCAAATATTGCTGTTAAATTGTTAAATAGGTGATTATTGTTAACTATATATATGAGAAAGATATGTACAACATATCGAAACTCTGGGAAGCTGGCTCTTTGAGATAATATATATAATATAATATAAAATATAAAATAATATATATAATATATATAATATAATATATATAATATAATATAAAATATAAAATAATATATATATATATATATATATATATATATATATATATATATATATAGATAGATATATATATATATAGATAGATATATATATATATATATTTATTTTCTCAAGGGTGGGTTGCCAAATATAAAGTGTGACGTCACTCAGAGTGGATCAGATTGCGATCAAAATATGTACCGCATGGAGCTGGACTCACACTATCAACACAATGACATTTTATTATCAGTATACTAATTACAAATGGCTGTATTATTTGGTAAAGTATTCATACTTCACACTGCAGCTGCTTCAAGTACACATAACTCATGTCGTTTCATATCATCATGTCTCCAGTGAACGCTCCAGTGTGGAATAGTTTTCACCTGCATCATCGGTCATGTGTGCAGCTTCTGTCTCATCTTCCAACACTGCAGTTCTTGAGCTCTCCTCATTCTGCACTCACACAGGCACCGAGGAAATCAGGGGCGAGGAAATCAGCAGCGCAGTGTTCTCACTACAGCTCTTCTGCTGATTCTGATAGGTGTGTATGCAGGGCTTGGGTTCAATTCAAATACTCGCATTATTCACATAGGAGCACACACATATTCTATACTTTAAAATGGATTTATTGAACTGTATTTCAGAGAGAAGTCTTGGAGATTCAGTGGCACAGTCTCCAGCTGAGATATTGACACCTGAAGGAAATGAAACAATATTAACCTGTCAATATAATACAACAGGCAGCAGCCCTGATCTATACTGGTATAAACAAAACCCTGGGGAATCTCCTGAATATATACTGCACACCAGCCAGTATCTGAGTGATCCCTCAAGTGAGTTTCCAGCCCGTTTCTCAGCTGAGCTGAACCCCAGCAGCCGAACAGTGCCTTTGAGAATACAGCAGTGTGAGCTCACTGACTCTGCAGTGTATTACTGTGCTCTGAGGCCCACAGTCACAGGAACTCTACAACTCACCCTGCAACAACCACCTGCTGCTCTTTGCACTTCAGCATTGCAATGGAAATGTGAATGCTTTAAACTGTGGCAAGCAGGTGTGATGTTTAAAGTTTTAATTGAACCTTTCCCAGACCCCATGGTAAAACTAGCATTGTCTGTACACTATTGCAGTGTTGCTAATTTTGTAGATACCAACATGAACAAAAAATAACTATTTTAAGCAACAAGGTGAAGAACAAGATATGAATACCCCAAGTTTCAGGTCGTGTAGTGGTTATCGTGTTGCAGCATAGACACCATTGTTATTACTAGCTTTATACCTGTAATATTTCATTTGCGGTTGATATAAGTCACAGAATGTAATTATTGGTAATTTAAGGTTCTGTGCTGCCATCTTGTGGTCAAGAGTATGCTGGCAGCATCTTAACCTTCTATGGTACAGTGTATCTGTGGAGATACAATAACAAAACCCTTGCTTGTCGAGGCTGTGTTTCATTAAAGTCACCATAAGACACTGCATTTAGTAAAAAAAAAAATACATCAGTTAATCCTCCAACTCAACAGATGGCACTGTGGCTCTCCTATACCACGTTTTGACATCCAAACTCTCTGACATCCTGTTGTGAGCCAAAGCACACGGAAACCTAAAAGGTAAGACTTTCTTACAAATAAAATAGAGTGTTGGTGATTTTTTTAAAATAACATCTGTAGGCCTAGGCTATTGATTGCATGAGTAATATATATATATATATATATATATATATATATATATATATATATATATATATATATATATATATATACACACACAGTATATATGCAATATATATATATATATATATATATATATATATATATATATATATATATATGATACCTACTAAATCTTTGAAGATATGTGTGAATATATTAATGTATGTCCAGAGATACACTGTACGGGTTTGACTTGGAAGGCATAAAATGCAAAATTCTAAAGGTGCATGAATGTCCTTCTTTTATACAGCATATATGAGGGCAGGCATTGCAGCGTCTGTGTTTCATGAAGGAAAACAGCACAAAACAGCATTCCACCGGATAGCAGTGATGAGGAAGGTGAACTTTTACAGTGCAGACTATTTTGTATTATTTATAATGACTTTTTTTCCATTAGAAAGCGAATATGAGTCTTTCCAAAGATTCCTGAACACTACCTTTTAATTCTTTGCATCCAAAGACATGTAATTAAATTTTTAGAATGAATCCTACTGTTTCGTTTTCTGTCTCAGCAATTTGTCAGTCTTTGATTGTTGTGTAAAATGATATGTTAAATAAACAGGAGAAAAAAAAGAAATGTGTTAACCAGATTATTCTGCCTTTTATTGCAACTGTGGTACCATTCAGTAAGCGAAAATTGTAAAGGGTACTTTAGCTGAAACCTCCTGACAGAAGGGGTGCAGTTTCAAAAAATAGGTTGAAAACCCCTGGTCTAGCGACATTTCTGGTGACTTTAGAATGTATAAATAGCGACATCTAGCGACTTCCTGCTTTGTGGAGTTGGCAACACTGAACTCAGCATGTTTATATTTTAAATAGTTTGCCAGTGTTGATTATGGAATTGGTGACCACATCTTTAATTGTGTCCAGTTGTAATATGGAAACAGCATGCTGCAGCTCCAATGCTCAATGTTAGTGAAGTACGGATCTGACAGCAGGTAACACAGACAGCTCTTATGACTACATGGAAGCAGAACTCACAGAAATACTGTAATTAGGACGCGTACTGTTGAGAAGAGAACACAATCTGCTGATGTTAATACAGTACTTCTCTGCGCTTACAAGCATTTGTATAAGATCAAATTGTTACTGTCCTTCTTGCACGGCAGTATATATTCATGTCGCATTCATGAATATTGGCACATGCTTTTAAAGGGAGAGGCAGCATTTTTGTGCCTAACCCCCCCCCCCCCCCTGCCCCGCCCCTGCCCCGCCCCGCCCCGCCCCGCCCCGCCCCCAAAAAAACAGTTGTCGCATTTGCAACCATGTGGAGTCTGGAGCCCTGCATCATTATTTCTCATTTCTCTGTGATTCAGTGGTACAAACAGATTGATACATTACGATAGTGAGACTGAGGGAGTATTGTGGTTGAGGAATCACATCGTCATAAAGAAGTGTCGGTGCGTACCAGTTGCAAGCCTGTCACGTACCAGTACTGGTACACGTACCACAGGTTGAAAACCACTGCATTAGACTATATGAACAAAACCCTTGGTGTGTATTTACAAAATATTAAACAAAGTGGTTATTGTGTTAAATGAATAAAGCATTGAGTTAAACATCATTCTGAATATGTAACTCAAACAACATACATTGACATTCATTTCAATTCCGTCCATTATAACTGCTGGAAAAAGAAAAACACACACGTTACATGATTTAAAGGTTTCATTTAACACTGGAAAAGCCTGTCTGGCGGATATCATTGCTGCTACTAAAACAAACACAGTTATAAAACGTGACGTTGAACCGTTTAAAACTCCAAAAATAGCAGAGCTTTATAATTCTAGTTGAGCTATGCAGTACCAGAATGCAGCGCTCCTCTTACTCTCCTGCCCCGCCCACTCACTGCCAATTCCCACACACGAAGAAGAAATGAGCAGTTTAACCCTGAGGTCTGTACGACAGTTCAAGGCAATCCCACCAGGGGGCTATGTAGGACAGTAATTTGTTCAATGCTCATTCACAGTCAGCTCACACTCGCCATATCTCCTGGTGCAGCTGCTTTCTTTTCAACACTACCTGTATGAAAACAGTATGAGCATGACACCCCTGCTCACAGCATGAAGAAATGATGTCAGATAAGCGGTGTTACATTGTGTTCTTCCCTCTCAGTAACAACAAGGTCCTCAGCCAATCTTTGTGAATGCAGCCTGTGTACTGAGGTACAGGCAGGCAATATATGTTGACAATGAATACACTGTACAAAAGATAAATTACATTAACTATATTTTTTCAAGGTTTTTACTCCTTTATTTAATTCAATCATGTTAATGTAAAAAAAAGAAAAAAGAAAAACTGAACACAGTGAGAGTGTTTACGATGACTTGTTTAGTGGTTTGGTTAAAGACGGGAGTCAGCGCCTTGAAAATATGGCCCTTAGTTTCCCCAGTGTAGTTTCTTTTTAGCCCGTTCCCAGCACTCGACAGAAACCACTGTGTTACTGTGCAATCCAAATGCACTCCCTGCTTGGATCTGTGTCTGTCTGTCTTAAACAGTATTGGAACACAACCCATGACACGAAAGAACCCCGTTCTGGTGCTTCACTGTGTAATGAAGAAGACAGAGCGCGGCGCGGGTTCGTGGGTTCTGATTGGACATCAGAGAAACATCCCGACACACGGAAGAAACGCCACTGATCCGCTTGGTGGTGCGGCTGCAGACTGGCATTCAGTACTGAGCAGAAACCAACAGAACAGAGACAGAGAACTCATTCAAACTGAATGAACAGCTATAACCATGTTGTATGCAGGTCTTCTCACTGCAGTCTTCTGTTTAACCTTTGGTAAAGATGTATTTTTATTGTAATAACAATTTCGTGGTTTCAGCTGCAGTTACCACATCGTGCAAAACCACCCGATACGCATGCCAGCGTCAGTGACACACTGTCGCTGGAGGTGAAAAGCGCTCAGTGCCCACTGGCGCTGGTGTATAACACCTGTAACATGTTAAACCAGCGCTCAGTGCCCCACCGCCGCGGACCAGCAGCCCATTGCAAGCTAGCAAGCCAATACAGAAAGTGTCACGTGACAAGTGTTCGTGTGGTGTTTTAGCTTTCTCAAATCATTTTCTTTAGAAACTTTATTTTTATTTTTGATGCCGCACATTGTAAGTGATATTCTGGAAGAGGAGACTCCCTTTTCAAAGCGCGTAGAAACAAGCAATCAGCAGCGACAGTGCTTCCCGGCAGCTTTTGTCGAAATTCTCTTTTTATATTTATTTTCTGTTAACATTAGTTTATGGATAATCTTGTTTGCTTTTAAACCAATTAAATTGTTACAAAAAAAGACTATTCTATAGTCCATTCATTTTAATTCCGTACATAGTCTTCTTGTACTAGTGCTCAAATTCACACTCCCTTTTTTCTTTCTATATTTACCCCAAACCTCGCTTAATATAATTTTACGAAATGACATATCAGCACTGTACTTGCATCCAGAGAGCGTCTGCCGATGAAAATAAAAAATAAAAATACGGCTAAAAACAAAACAGTATTCGGTTCAACAGAGACAGTTGGTAACTTAAAAACAAATAAGCTAAGTGCTCCGTGTCTCTGTGTAGTTTGAATTTTGAATGTGCCACCCCTGCTAGCTCTGCGACGCTCAGCCAATAGGCAGGGAAGGGACGTTGAAAAGAATTGTGGGAAATGTCGTTTTAAGACCTTGAAATATACCTTTGCTTCTATGCCTGATCCCACATTCCCCACAATTCTTTTCAACGCCCCGTCCCTGCCTATTGGCTGAGCGTCGCAGAGCTAGCAGGGGTGGCACATTCAAAATTCAAACTACACAGAGACACGGAGCATTTAACTTATTTGCTTTTAAACTACTAACTGTCTCTGTTGAACCGAATACTGTTTTGTTTTTAGCCGTATTTTTATTTTTATTTTCATCGGCAGACGCGCTCTGGATGCAAGCACAGTGCTGACATGTCATTTCCTAAAATTATACTAAGCGAGGTTTGGGGTAAATATAGAAAGAAAAAAGGGAGTGTGTATTTGAGCACTAGTACAACAAGACCATGTACGGAATTAAAATGAATGGACTATAGAATAGTCTTTTTTTTGTAACAATTTAATTGGTTTAAAAGCAAACAAGATTATCCATAAACTAATGTTAACAGAAAATAAATATAAAAAGAGAATTTCGACAAAAGCTGCCGGGAAGCACTGTCGCTGCTGATTGCTTGTTTCTACGCGCTTTGAAAAGGGAGTCTCCTCTTCCAGAATATCACTTACAATGTGCGGCATCAAAAATAAAAATAAAGTTTCTAAAGAAAATGATTTGAGAAAGCTAAAACACCACACGAACACTTGTCACGTGACACTTTCTGTATTGGCTTGCTAGCTTGCAATGGGCTGCTGGTCCGCGGCGGTGGGGCACTGAGCGCTGGTTTAACATGTTACAGGTGTTATACACCAGCGCCAGTAGGCACTGAGCGCTTTTCACCTCCAGCGACAGTGTGTCACTGACGCTGGCATGCGTATCGGGTGGCATAACTCTATTTTTTATTTTACAGATTCCAGTCGTGGATATGAAATTAATCATCTCAATAACACGATTACCTCGAAAGTTAGCAGCGACACGTGGATATTCTGCAATTACACCCTGAGCAATAGCGCTGACAATGCGTATCTGTTCTGGTACAAGCAGACTCCAGGGAGCTCGCCTCGATATCTGCTTCATCGCATGAAAGTTTCCACTGATGAACTCCGATCAGATGAAACTGAGGCCAGGTTTTCCAGTCAGTTGGACACATCGCAGAAGATGACTAGTTTAAGAATCGTGAACACGCAGCTGTGTGATTCTGCAGTGTACCTGTGTGCGCTGAGTACCACGGTGCTGTCTTTACATTACTGCCTTCTACAATAACACAGCGCATTCAGTGCGCACTAATTAACCCCTTCACTGGAAAAACACAAACAACATCACATGTCTGTTTTATTTGTGCTGTTGCGGTTTAAACATCTCAGTTACAATGTGTATGTACAGTATGTTATTATTAGGTACTTAAGAGAGCGAGGAGTTTAAAACAGCAGTAGAATTATAGGGAATATTTGATAAAAGAAAAAAAAAACTACATTTCAGTAAAAATAAAAAAAAAAATCTTATTTCTTAAGTTAAATGTAATGTTTTATTATTATTTATGTTATTCGTATTTATTAATTGTATGTATTGTTTAGCGTGTTGCTGTTGTGTTGTTGTTGTGTAGTTTAGAAGCTCACTGTGTGTTTTGTCAAACAGCACTGCTTGGAGTCTTCTTCCAGATTTGAGAGCTTTGATCGACATTACAAGCCACATTACAATGTGCTGTTGGTCCTGTTATATCAAACAGCACTGCTAGGTTATAAGCAATACATAAATACACAAATACATCTTTATTGAATAAACGTTGTTTGGGCATTTTTTAAAAATATTGTATGTATGTAGTTACTGTGCTATCAACAGAAAGCGTCCTTTCATAAACACACCCTACAATAATAAATATTACATTGTACAGGAAACAACCAAACAATGCGCACACACCTGCGCTTCAATATGAAGTCAGACAAGGACGTGCTTGATAGCAATATAAAGGGAATCGATTAACGTTTAATCACAGGTATGGATATCACGGATTTAAAGAGTTTTGCCTTGTGTTCATTTTATACACGCTGGCGCTGAGGTGTGTTTGCATGTGTTTTATTCAAACGTTATATTAGGCACATTAAAATATTTTAAATGTCTGTGTGGTCCAGTGGTTAAAGAAAAGGGCTTGTAACCAGGAGGTCCCCGGTTCAAATCCCACCTCAGCCACTGACTCATTGTGTTATCCTGAGCAAGTCACTTAACCTCCTTGTGCTCCGTCTTTCAGGTGAGACGTAATTATAAGTGACTCTGCAGCTGATGTATAGTTCACACACCCTAAACTCTGTAAGTCGCCTTGGATAAAGGCGTCTGCTAAATAAACAAATAATAATAATAATAATAATAATAATATTAATAATAATGATTACGTAAAGTTTATCGGATATTTTCATAAAGCATTTACCCCCGGGCTCAAAAGTGCAGTTGGTTTGACATGTTCCGTCTTTCTGCTATTTTTATAATAAATCAATTCACGGGGCGGAGCTATGCCACCTGATAGTGTTTATTGACAGAGTTAGTAAACATATACACATGGAGAGTGGGGCTCCGCCTCTTCAAGGCCCAACATTTACTTGATCGATAGATACAATAAACAGGAGGGGGGCCACCGTCTTTGAGGTGACCCGACATACGAGAGGGGCACCGTCTCTGAGGTTACCCGACATACGAAGAGGCTCGCGAACCGGAAAGAAAAACATGAATTAGTATTGATAACACAAAAGAGGTTCCGGCTCTTCCTGACCCAACAAATACAGTAGGGGGGTTCCGTCGCTGAGGAGACCCGACAAACAGGAGGGGGGCCACTGTCTTTGAGGTGACCCGACATACCAAGAGGGGCACCGTCTCTGAGGTTACCTGACATACGAAGAGGCTCGCGAACCAGAAAGAAAACATAAAGTTAGTATTTGTTAAAACATATAATGCGTGGTGTTCCGCCTCTTCGAAGCCCAACATAATAGAAGGGGGGTTCCATCGCTGAGGAGACCCGACAAACAGGAGAGGGGCCATCGTCTTTGAGGAGACCTGACAAACACGAGGGATACCACCGCTTGGGGACCCTCACATAGAGGCATCAGACCTGAAAGAAGAATCCCAAAAGAAACATACATGCAGATGGAAGGGTTTGGCCGGGGGTCCCCTCTGACTCATGGAGAACCCTCCTCTATGAGGTAAATGAAGCGGAGCTTAACAAAGGTTTGGAGAAAGTGGAATCACTAACCCCCCAAAAGATGGACCCCCGGCTCCCCGCTGACGCAATGTGAAGAAGAAAAAGAGAGAACCGCCAATGCATAAGAAAGAAGAAAAGAGAAAACATTTAGACGAAAGAAAACAAACACTTAACGTGACAAAGGGGTTAGTAGACTGTACCCTAATGACTATGTGAAGACCCTCTGCACAGTGGAAAGAAAAAAAACCCTTTCTTTTAATTTAATTTCTTAGGGGGAAATCTTTGGTGGCCCAGGCAGAAAGGTTGTCCCACTCCGGACATACTAGCAATGGACTGATATGCGGAGGATATTTCAGATGATGAAGAACGAATATAAGTTTCAACTGCTGATGAAGTCCAGTGCCCTATATTTTTAATTAAATGCTGGTTAGTGTTGGCTTTTGCAGCTGAAGTAGCTACCCCTATTCTAAATTAATGAGGAGTGTAGAATAGCGAAGGAAGACCTGCTCTTGACACCACGATGGAAAGGTGTGTTGAAAACCAATGCCTTGATACAATGGACCGGCTTGAATTGATAAATAAAGGGTCGGAGGATGAAATGGCCTTGCGTTCTGCAATGTACTTCAACATGGAAGTTAAGGGACACAGAGGAGAGTTGATCTTAGAAAGCTGAATACATTGTCCTTGCCGCAGTTGATCTGTTTTTGAAATGCGAAGAAATAAAATGAAATGAGAATCTGGGATGAGCTTGAGGTCACTGCAGCGGATACCGAGGGTAGGAAAGCTGGCAATAGAAGGAACTGTATATTCAGAACATCTCAAAAACCCCAAAAATGCAGATAGACATATGACTTCCATAGTTAAATCATCAAATGGAGAAAAACAGCCATGGCGGAGAATTGAAATCAAGTTACTGAGAATGTCTATAGAAATAGGCAGGCGAGCAGAAGAAGGAGCCGGAGAACACTTGGAAATTCCTCGGAAAAGGAGACGAACCGCTGGAATTGATAATAGAGTTGGGGAATTGATGGACATCAAGCGAAATTGATGCTGAATTCCTGACAAATATAGTCTGATTGTAGCTGGTACCAGATGTAGAGAGTCCTTTGCATGCACTATGAACGCCATGATCCAGTCCTGGTTGAATGGAGTAGGATTAATCCTGCTTTGTAAACAGAAAGTTACATAACATGCCCAACCTGTTGAGTACGAGGATCTGGTAGATGGGGCAAGTGCTGATGCCATGTAATCTTGAGCTGAAATAAGAAGTTTATTAATAGTTAGATTTAGTTGAAAATCAGCTGATTGAACTGTGGCGTTGTTGCTGGATATTGCAGAGCTGTAGGCAGTAAACTGTGGAATTTGGAAATCTGTAAACGAGAAAGATCATCAGCTGCATTATTAAAAATGCCCGGTAGGTGGCGAGCTTGTATTAGGAAATTATTAGAGACTGAAATCCATACTAGCCGCCGCAGCAATTGCATGATAAGAGGGGAAGAGGAACGTCCTTTATTTATAATATGCACTGTAGTTGAATTATCACAGTAAAATAGTATTGATTTCTTAGACCAGAGATGACCCCATAGCTGGGCAGCTGCTACTATTGGGTATATCTCTAGCAGAGCTGTGGATTTTAGATGAGGAGATATGTTCTCGATTTCCTCAGGCCATGTACTGCAAAACCATTGACTGTTAAATAGACCTCCGAATCCCAGAGATGAGGCATCAGTAAATAAAGCCATATCGTGTGGAGCTGAAATGAAATCATCATAAAACATAGAGAGACCGTTCCAGTGCTGAATAAGCGCAGACCACATTTTAATGTCTTTCCTAGCTTCTGAAGAGATATTTATATAGGAGTTCAGATTTTTTGCTGTTGATGCCAGCGCTAGCAGTCGAGATTTAAACATCCTCCCCTGTGGAATGATACATATTGCAAAGTTAAAGTAACCCAGCAATGAAAGCAGTGCCTGTTTTTTAATTGTTTTACTGATCTGAAAATCCTGAATGAGCAAACAAATATGGTTAAGTTTAGACTCAGGCAGGCTGGCTTCAAACTTTTCTGTATCTAGAATGATTCCAAGGAATTCCAAAGAATGAAAGGGACCGATTGATTTCTCTTCTGAAAGCGGAACGCCAACTTCAGAAAATAAGCTTTTAAGATTGGAAATCGCTTCTGCTGGTGCATCTGAAGGAGGAGAAATTACTAAAAAATCGTCCAGCAAGTGGAGCAAGAATGGGACATGATAGACATTAAGAAGAATCCAGCATAATGCTTCTGACAGGGTATCAAATATCTTCGGGCTGCTGCGGCAGCCGAAAGTCAATTGGGTGGCAAAATAAAACTTCCCTTCCCAGCATATACCAAATAGGTGACGGAGAGAAGGATGGATTGGCATTACTTTAAATGCGTCTGATATATCTGCTTTTGCTAACCAGGAACCACGACCTGCTAATTTAATTGAATGTATTGAATCTGCAATAGTGATGTAATGCAGGGAAAATTGATCTTGGGGAATTAATGAGTTAATGCTGCTGGTGCTTGACCCCCATGGTGTTGATAAATCAATAATGAGACGCTTTTTTCCTGACATTTTCCTCGTGGCAATGTCCTTAGGATTAATTCTATATACTGGAAAAGGAGGAGCTAAAAATGGACTGACTATAAATCCTTTTTTAATTTCTTTTTGATGAGAGACTGCACTGATTGTGGATCTTGAGTCGCTGAATAAAGATTTTTGCTTTTGAACGAGGAAGAAGGAATTTGAGTAAGACCGGTTGAAAAACCATTTTTTAATCCGTCGATCAGGTAATTAATTAAGTTACTGTCGGGATGATTCTGTAATTTACTTGATAACGCCAGGATGTTTATAAGAGTAAAGACTGTGAGCATCGGGGAAAGTCACTTACGTTTTAAAGGGCAGATTGTATTAGATAAAATTGCATTGCCTATTCGAACAGAAGCCAATATTGAAATTGTTGCAGATTTGTCTTCCTCCTGAAAATCTAATACTGCGCCCGTATTTGTCTTTCCTTGTGGATTGATCGAGGGGAGCTGAAGAATGTATAGGATTAGGTACTGAAGATCTGTATGACTTAGCGGCGAAACCGGGTGCTTTAGAAGTTGATGCAATTGCAGCTTTAGGGCAGAGGGATGTTGAGTGAGCTGTTGAAGTGCAGACCCCACATGCGTTAGCTCTTAGACCACCAAAAATTCTGTTAAATAGATCTGTGTCGGGTTGTGCCCAATTGATGATGTGATTATCTGCTGCCAATATCGCTGCTGCTTTTGCAGAGAATGCTTTATGATACTCAAAAAACATAGTCCCCCAGTATCTGACAGACAGCTCCACGATGTAGTATTCGTAGGAGTCCAATTCAGCTCTGCGGTTAGGATATACCGAGCATCACACATCTCTGAATATGGAGAAAGCAAGGACAAATTCCCCTAATGTAATATTTTTAAGCAGTCTGGGATCTCTGGATTTTAGAGTTACTGTCAAGTCTCCGCAATCGACTACTCTATGGTCCAAGAATTCTGAAGTCGTCATTAATAGTGAAACAAGATTAATGTCCTTACCTTCGAGAATGACACGTCTGATTTGTGGAGATATAGTGTGACGTCTAGCTGCAGTTGGAGAGGAGGATCCGTATGTAGATGCAGTAGCGAGGTTGTATTTTGGAGGATCTGCTTCACTGGCTGAAATTAGGGCTGGACCGGAAGAAGCTGTAGGCGCCGCTGCAGTGTTTGATGCTGGAATTAATGACAGTGCTGTAGACTGTTTTCCCTGTTCCATAATAGACACCCTTTTATCTAGATCCAACAGTTGAGAACTGACCGAAGATAGAGTATCAGAAAAAGGCTGCATAAATGATTTTATCTCGTTAAATATTTGCGAATGTTGGATTTCAATGGCTGGCTGCTGGTTAGCGGTGCTAGTTGTGGGGGTGGTTAGATCCGGAATAGACTGCCTGCTGTCTGTTTTAGGACGCTGAATGGCTGGGCGCGGCTGATTATGTTTTTTCGGAGGAAAGACTGGTTCTGCTGAGACTGAATTGCAATAGAGAATGAAAAGAGACTCTCTATCACTCCCTGCCAGAATCGCATTACCGTTTTTAAGGAGGGTTTTTATCAATTTATTCATGGGCCAGTCCTTCCAAAACAATCGATCCGGAGGGGCGTCCTGAGGCCGAAGATGCTTGGATCAGCGCAGATTCGATGTTTGGGTGGCAGGAACGGTAGGCAACATTTGAACTGGAACCTGGTCTAGAGCCTGATCAGGAGCCTGATCAGATGTAACTGAAATACCAGAAGGGGAGAAAAAACGGAGACTGGATGGACCCTGGATTGAAGCTGGAGGAGAATGATCTGTTAATGACAGAAAATCCTGGGAATCCTCTGAATCCGATGACAACTGCTGTAAGTACTCCATTATTGAGGTATGCAAAAGTTGATGGGTCTTGAAATCGCTTAGGTTTATGCCAAAACGAAAAAACAAAAGACAGCTAGGTAGAGGTGACTAATGTTTAAATAAGGTAGATTTAATTGATGACAGCAGATGATAGGTTGTTGGTGCCTTGCTCCGCCCCCTGAACCCCACCTATAGGTTAACATTAAATTAAATAAAGAAATAATCCCTGCCCTGCTTAACCCTCAGCCCTCAATAAGAGACGCAGCGCTGAACTAAACTGGTAAAGTTACAATACAGTCCGGTACTCCCTGTCCTGCTTAACCCTCAGCCCTCAATAAGAGACGCAGCGCTGAACTACACTGGTAAAGTTACAATACAGGCCGGTACTCCCTGCCCTGCTTAACCCTTAGCCCTCGATAAGAGACGCAGCGATGAACTACACTCGTAAAGTTACAATACAGTCCGCTACTCCCTGCCCTGCTTAACCCTTAGCCCTCGATAAGAGACGCAGCGATGAACTACACTGGTAAAGTTACAATACAGTCCGGTACATACATGTCTTTCGAGAGCCATCACAAGTAATAGAAAACTCTGATGCTGTGCGAGCTGCAGGTTTGTGTATGCATCTGCTACAGATGCATTCTTCACATTGCTTTCAGATGCAAATGTAACCAAAGGGTGGAGCGAGGTTTGAGGTTAAAATCGACGAACATAAAAAGAAAAGCGGAGTGAATATTGTGTTGTGGGTATAATTACGACAAGGATCTCTTAAAAGAACAATATGCTTAATAAATCCCTATACCCTGTCCTGTGTTGTGTTTAGAAACTACCCGCATTAAACAGCGCACATTGTTCTGTAAACTGGTTGATAAACTCAGTCAATATACCATGACAACAAATAAGCAAAGAATACATTCAACTCAGAGACACCTTTCATTTGCTTTTCCTATCTGACACATTCAGAACCGCGGACAGCGTCAACTTTATCGGCATTGAATTTGATCACGTATCGATAATACAAACCTTTATTTACCCATATCGTAGAGATTACATGGAACATATGGCTGAATGGAAAAGTATTGCATGTACCAGGTACCTTGATTCAGCAGGACCCTGCTCACTGCAGCTCTCACACAGGTCAGCACAGTGAGCTCTATTCATAGGACCCTGCTCACTGCACCTCTCACACAGGTCAGCACAGTGAGCTCTATTCATAGGACCCTGCTTACTGCACCTCTCACACAGGTCAGCACAGTGAGCTCTATTCATAGGACCCTGCTCACTGCACCTCTCACACAGGTCAGCACAGTGAGCTCTATTCATAGGACCCTGCTCACTGCACCTCTCACACGGGTCAGCACAGTGAGCTCTATTCATAGGACCCTGCTCACTGCACCTCTCACACAGGTCAGCACAGTGAGCTCTATTCATAGGACCCTGCTCACTGCACCTCTCACACGGGTCAGCACAGTGAGCTCTATTCATCAATGTCTCCGACCCAACATCCCGTATTAAGGAGGTCTTACAGATTTTCCCCGAAGGTTTATGATACATCAAAGCCTTCTTTTCCTTTTTTGACTGCAGTATCGAATCTTTTGAGAAGAAATACCAAAGGTTTTCAAAACTCCAAAGAATTACTAAAAAAAAAACAAAAAATCAAAAAACGCATTATCCTAGTTTACACTTCATTAACTCTGCCAATTAGTAATTAGCTGTGATTCATCATTGTTTAGTACATTTTAATGGAAACTTTTCCATGACATATTTTCACAGGAGTTTTCCTAAACCCTTCCCAGAGATAACTGATTGACGAGAAAATGTCTTTCTGTATCTCGGTTTTTGAAAACGTAAAAATTATGAATCGCTTGCACTGTTTGAAAAAGAAATCCACACATTGATGAATGCAGCCCATTGTCACTTCAACACGCCCTCTACAGAATATGCGAGGTACTACTGAGCACTGATGCTCTCAGTAATTCATTCAGGGCCCTGTTCTCATCTGGTTTAAACCCTTCTTCCAGTGCGTAAATAACGCGTAAACCAAATGAGAACAGGTGCCTAAACATCAGCCTGTGAACTGCAACGTGCAGCTCAACATAACCCGAATGCAGATGAACTGAACAACCACCAGGTGGCAATGGAGGACAGCAACTACACGGTGTAGGGGAGGGGCACTGGTTTCCATGACATCGCCTCTATAGAAACACATGGTTCACAGTTCCAGCTTCGGATTGCACCAGACAGCAGAGGGAGGTTTGTCGTGTTGAGAATGGAACAAAAACGTACTTGGGTTACTATGCTGCTGTTCTGTTTAAGCATAAGTAGGTCCATTTATACATACTGGTTATGCAATTTGTCAAATACGTGTGTCAGTCTAATCTATCATATCGTGCCATATAAAAGTGAAATGGATTTTTGTCGTACAGTTTAGTAAAAATTGCAAACAGAAATAGTGATTTATATTATACAGTAAACAGTGCAATTGGTATAAATTGATTATTGGAAAATGCGAAGTGAGTTCATATCATTGACACACATATAAAAGAGAGTTCACATTATGTAAAGGTATGTTATCATGTCATGTTTTATATGTTTGTAAGTATGCTTTCGTAAAATCGTATTCATTTTGTTTCTTTTCTTTTAGAAATGACCCAAGCAGACTCAGTGACTCAACCTTCAAATCCAATTGTTCTTAAACAGAGAGAGAGCTCCATTATTCAGTGCAAGTATGAAACAGCAGGCACTGCTCGCGGTGTCTTTTGGTACATTCAGGATCCCAAACAAGCCCCGCAGCTCATACTCAGTGACTATTCTAAGCAGGAGGACATTCCACCAAGGTTTCAAAATCGTTTCTCTGCATCTCATGACAAGACAGAGAAGACATTTAATCTGAATATCATAGCAGCTGTGCTGTCTGACTCTGCCACGTACTTCTGTGCTCTGAGTCCCACACTGTGAGAGTCTCTATATCACTTCATACAAAAACCTCCAGCTGTCTGCCGAGTGAGTCTCGCTGGTGAAGATGGCAGTGCAGCCTGTGCTCGGTGTAAAAGCTACTCAGAGACATTATTCTTAATTAACCCCCTGCACTCTTACGGTCTGGTAGTGTAATACTGATACACATTACAACATGTCATTTGTATGATGTTTGCTATTAATAAAAATAAACTTTCATAGAATTAGTTTACAAAGCAACAACAATGTGCTATATGTTTACATGTATTCAATGCGTTAAAAACAAACAGCTTTTAATAAACATGTATATAAAGCGTTAAATAAATTAATTTTTAAACGAACTATCTAGCCCCCATATCCACGTGCACACAACACGTGCAGTTCACCATTAACAACTTTGACATTATTTTTTAGGAAAATATCTGCCTTGCTACCTCAGTGTTTTCAGATACTACTTCAAGACTGATGGATTGTTTTTTGTATCTTATTTCATACGACTGCTAATTTCTAGGCTTCGTTAACTATTATAAGAATCTCTCTCTTACCTTGCAATTCAAATGAACCCCCACTAGGGGGCAGTGTTCGACAGTGATTTGTCAGTACCGGTATTTAAAGTTCAATATTCACAATGCCTCCCTCATTAAACAACAAGGCACATACCAGGCAATAAGGAGATGACAATACATTAATAGCACAGAATGTGAAATACATTCAGAGATACATCCCTCAAGCCCTTTATCCCAATGCAGTTCCATGTCAGACCAGTTCAGTCCCATGAACAGCGACCAGCGCAGCTCCCTGCTGAAAGCACTCAATGTGAATCTATTGAACCCTCCCAGTATGTTCAGAATGTAGGTACAGCTGGTATGTTTCAGGTCATATTGACCCACTGCAATTTCAAATCAACATGTGTTCATTAGATAGCTTTTACTCTTTAATGTAAAATATTTTAAATTAATGTAAACTCTTATAATAAATTCAAATAAATATACAATGCATCATAACGTTATATAACCATGTTTATTACACAGAAACCAAAATTGTGTTCAACCTTAATATTTGGAAAAGGGAGTGAAAGAATCTTGAGCATAATGCAGAATTTCAAGTATGTAAAAAAAATAAAAACACCTTTTCATGAAGTACTAATTATAACTATGGTGCATTAATTGTCAATAACATTTCTTTATGAATGTACCAAAAAATGTGGGTATATACAAACATAGCACATAAAGGGGCTGATGTAAGGATACGGGCAAAGTGATTTGCGGTTGCACAACACTCATATCGCGTTGAAAATCTGCATTTTGCACGCGCAAACCATGTTTAGTGGCCACTAAAAATGTGGCGTATGTAAAGAACGGTTTTCACCTGCCACTGCACCGGCTATCAAATTAGCACCTTACTATCATTAATCAATTTAAATTATATTGAAATGTATTCAAATGAAGAAACAAGCATGGAATTGGGCAGGGATCTGGAATACTAAGCGAGTGCAAACATTATAATGAGATGTAAGGATTCTGCCGACCCTCCAAAAACTTTACACCTCCTCTTACAAGGTGCAAACCATGTAGAAGCAAGTAATTAAGAGCTGTATAAAAGCACACACCTGCAGAGACCTGTCATTGACTTCAGGATGGCTGCTGTGGTATACTTCCTGATGCGGCAAAGCTTGGCCCTTGTTGAGGACAGACTGGAAAATCTTCAGAGAAGAGCAAGACGGAGCAGACCCGCATATTCAAACCAGGGTCACTTTGTTTGTGATGCCAGAGAATGTGGTGGCGTTATCGTCTCACTCCGCAGGCCATCCTAGGCCTAATATCTGAATTTCACCTTTTCATCACTTGGTTGACTGTCCTCCTGGTAACACCAACAGCATTGACTTTCTCTGATATAGAGAACCATATGGCTGAGGCTTTTCCAAATAACTCAATTTCATGCTGAGTGACCTCAGCCGTAAGATCACCTCTTCCTCAGAAAACTTTTCTTTTCTTTTTCGTGCACCAAGAGGACTTTGCTGCCTTTCCTCTGACATTTGTTTTGTTTGATTTTCTTGCTCCACAAACCTCATACAGCACCTACTGCTCTCTGTACTCTGAACTCACCTCACCTCTGGGCTGTGTGAGCGCTAAATACCCCGATGCACAGGCAGAAACCACTGCGACCCTCATTATCATGATTGCAGATCATTATGTGTGTGCATGTTGAGTAATTTGCATTGCTCTTAGCTTACATAGGCTGCAGTGCTAAATAATTGCCTGGCCGCTTGTCAATTTTGATTTTGCAGTCGCAACTGTTTGCACTACACCTATCCTTACATCAGCCCCAATTCACAGCAAGTTTCATAAGGAGAATCAGTTTTGATAAACTGTCGATATCAGACAAGCAGCTTTAATGCAATGCACTGGTATAAACAAGATCTCAACCAGGGTTTAAAATATATAAATAAAGCCACAAGACTTTGTTCATAACATGGAGACGATTCAGGGAAATATACAAAGCAGCGCCAGACCCATACAAAAACCCTGGAGTGTACAGAGGCTAGTGATTACAATGCTGGTGGCATTTCCAGTGACAGCTTTTCTGTGTAGAAGGGTAACCGTTGTGCACATTATAATGTGGTGAGTGCTGGATTTCCTGAGTTCTGGGAAGGTTCAATGGAAAGTGGGTAGGGTGACTGCAGTTAGTCAATGAAGAATTGAAACTTCTTTGACTTGCATCCAGTTAACTGCTAATGAAGGTGTTGATAAAACAAGATGGTAACCACAACTATGAACCGCAGAGTTACATGATTACATCACATTTACATCACATGTTTTGTTTCTCTTTGCTGATTGGTTACAGACATTTGCCATTCAAAACCTCTAAGCCGAATATTTCAGAGCAGCGTTGTGAAGAGAAAAACACCAGAATCAACACAGAGACAGAACCTTTCTATTCTGTTCTTAAAGAAATCAGCACTGAGCTAAAATGGATACATTAATCATGTGTATGTTTATTATCCTGCCAGGTAATTTCAACACAACAAGAAAGATTATTATTATTATTATTATTATTATTATTATTATTATTATTATTGTTGTTGTTTCGGACTGTCTATTAAATGTTCTTTTTCTTCCTCAATGTTCAGTCATGACAAGCGGGGATTCCATCAGTCCTCGACAGACAGCAGTCTCCAGAACAGAAGGAGAGTCAGTAACGCTCAGCTGCTCTTATACTGCAAGTAGCAACGATGTTCTTCTCTACTGGTATCGGCAGAACTCAAACCGAGCCCTGGAATACATACTGTATAAAGGAGCTGGTTCATGGAGTAGCTATTCTCACACTGCAGACTTTGCTAAAAGCCGGTTCACCTCTACAGCAGACAGCTCTTCTACTACAATCACCATTTCCAAACTTGCTCTGAGCGACACAGCAATCTATCACTGTGCTCTGAGGATAGCACAGTGTGAAAACTCATTGGGACGCTGTACAAAAACTCTTAGCACTAACTGGCACAGGCCCATTACCTAGTAAAAGATGAAAGAAAGTCAGGTTGAACTGTTTCCACGCACTATCATTGGCATGAGTCCATTATAAAGGAAGTGGTTTCAGTGCAGGCAAACTGTTTGCATTTTGAGTCACTTTCTTCTCTGCACTATTTTGAAATGTGTTCCCTTTTCATAGAATTGGAATAAGAGAGCAGGTTATGGTGAACCACAATGAACATTATAATATAATAAACATGTGTTTGAAACAGGACTTCACTAACGTATCAAAGTGCTGTGAAGGCACTGGATGTGAAGACTCCACTGAACACACCCCTGAGCTGAACACTCTGCAAACACTCCACCTCAATCATTCCCTGTCTTGTGATCTTAGTTCTAAGAATAACAAGAGCAAGAAACCATATATCATGGCTTACCACATCACAATGGATACACACAAATAGAATGTGCTGTACCAGTAAATAAAGAGAACAAACACTTCAATCTTATTATCAACACAGATGATTTTTTCTTCAGATTTTTTTTCTGTTGTAGTGGAGGGGTTGTTTTTGTGGAAGTTATTTTGTCAACTGTTATTTTTTCTTCACTCTTCATTCAACCAAATCAGCATGCAAGAACATCTCTGACACTCCACTTTGAAGACAATCCTGACCCCTACAGGCATGACAGAGAAACTACTGCTATTGTTTCCTTGTGATCCTTTATTTGAAATAATTTATACAGGGTGACATACATGGCCCTTTGCAATGCAGTGTTGAAAACATTCACAGAAGAGCAGACAATCTGTATCAACACAACAATAATGCATTGATCCTTTCATTCAATGTTGTGAGGCTGGACCCTCACTCGCACTGCAGCCCGTGGACATGTCTGTGTGACGAGCTGTTGTCGGGTCACTTGAATACTTACTTGTCCGCGAAAACAATGATACAAAGAACTAAAAATAAATATTGTACTTTTTTGTATCACAATGTTCTACAGACAGGAATTGTTGTCGAAATCGTCAGGTGATCAGAGAAAAGAGAAAAAAAGAGAATTATTGTTAACTTTTCAATTCTGATAATGATGTGTTGTTTAATATGTTAAATATGTTATGTTGATATGTTATTATGTTAAATTGACAAGCGTTTAGTGAAATCTGGCTAATGTCACTAAATTCACCTGGCAAATTCAGTCTATAACTGCTTACCTTCATACAGACAGATATATATATATATATATATATATATATATATATATATATATATATATATATATATATATATATATATATATATATATATATAGACAGAAGGACTGATTGATAGCAAAAAAAGACGACAGAATAACTTAATACCACTTAATTTACCAAAATGAAGATGATTTATTATTTAGGAGGCTGTGTGGTCCAGTGGTTAAAGTAAAGGGCTTGTAACTAGGAGGTCCCCGGTTCAAATCCCACTTCAGCCACTGACTCATTGTGTGACCCTGAGCAAGTCACTTAACCTCCTTGTGCTCCCTCTTTCGGGTGAGACGTAGTTGTAAGTGACTCTGCAGCTGATGCATAGTTCACACACCCTAGTCTCTGTAAGTCGCCTTGGATAAACGCTTCTGCTAAATAAACAAATAATAAATGTGAGAAAAACACAGTAACAGTACACTATGCAGCGTCAATCTATAAATCTGTCTTGTGTAAACTGCATGGTTTTGTTCCATTATGAACCTACACAAACGGGAAATACCAGGGGCTGCCAGTTAACAGTGTTCGCTTGCTCGCTGAACCCCCAGTCTCTTATTAATGAATTGCGCCTCCCTTCTTCTGGGTGATGTGCGTTTCATTCCCCCCCTCTCACGTGACACTGGCACATACAATGCCGTTTATCTCATCTGTTTAATGGGTTGAAGTCGGGCTGTGCTCGCTCAGAAAGGAGAGCGTACAAATCCGCAGTAGCAGCCAGCAGTCAGACAGGGCTGCCTATGATTGACTTAAAAAGGTCTGCATGGAGCGCAGCAGGTTAGCAAACATGGTGATCAGGTGATCAGGTGATCAGCGCGCATGTGCCAAGACAACAAAGGTTATAAATGTGAGCAGCACGACATCGTCTCTTCTCAGTCTTGCATAGTGTGATACTTTGCAGAAAGGCAGAAAACGTTTAAGCTGTTTAAATATTAAAATAAAATTCACAAGTGTGGAGAGGTGTGAACACCCACATATTTTGGCCACTAGCCGCCACTGGGAAATACATAAACATAATGTTTTTGTGTAAAAGAGAAAACATAAATACATGATCTGAAATCAAATGAACTGACGCACGATCTCGTAAATGCATCATTGTATTACAGACTTAATAAAATTGCAAATGCAATGAAAATGAAACACAACGTTTCTGTTTTGCAAAACACATAATAAAAATAATACTACATTTATGATTTAAGAACACGGTATATATACAGTTCTGGCAATGTCTAAGTCAGATTTTACCCGAATTGAAGTCAAAGTAGATGCTATAGTCAGAGGTGAAAGTAACTTTAATTTGCCTAAACAGCTTCCTCTATGAAAGAAGGGAAGCACCCATTCAAATATGGAACGCTATGCTGTTTTTGGTCTTTTACATTTTTTTTGTATTTAATTTATCATATTTTCCAACCTTTTACATAGTTTTTAATGTAATTTATCATATTTTTCCACCATTAAGAAAATAGTATATGAATATTTATCACATGCAATACATTCAGCGTTTTTTTTTTTTTTTTTTTTTTGCATGTGCAACTTTGCGGTGGACTTCTCGTGAATTGTTTTATTCTTTTTAGAGAAATTAATTGTCTGTTGCCATTTTAAGTTTGCAAAAAAAATAATGTATAATTAATGGTAAGTGTACCTCTTTAGACACCCATCAGAACACAACTGATTGCACATGTACCAAAATATGACAACGCACAACCTACAATCTGACATCGTACCACTTTCTGCCATTACATGAGTCAAGTTGTGGTATACCTATCACATTCTGATGATGTACCACTTTCTAACACTACACCGGCTCTATAGTCCAGATCATGGCTTCTATCAAAGTGAAAAACAATGTCCAAAAACTTGAACTTAAAGCTTATTTATGAACTTCAGGTATATTCAAACAGTATTCCAATTCCAAAAGAAAAGAAGACAAGTTTAAAAAGGCATGCAAAGGCATGCAATAATCTAGTTTTTGGTATTTATATTTTTTTATTATATCCTTTTTCCTGAGGGATATCAGACAAGATTTGTTAGGTAAACTGTTCTCCCACTGCTACCACTAGTTGAATGAAAATTGATTTGAGTTTGTTTCAAGGTCTCGGACTTGAGACTCGAAGTCAAGGACTCATGACTCGGACTCGAATGATAGTGACTCGGACTCGGACTCGACACTTGAGACTCACACTTGAATGACCAGCGCAGCTCCTTGCTCGGTGAACGACAGAGACTTCAGACACTTAGCCCTTTCCAGCCCACATTAATTTCTACACATCAGAAAAATAAGTCATTCATAAAATTACTTGAAAATACCTTAAATATTCCAAATTTGGATGTTTTTTTGAAATTGCATATTTTATTTTGGAAATTTAACATGAGTACATTTTGCATCATTGGGCCACATAAAATAAAAAGTGCATACATTTTTTATGTGATTTATTCACTTTTTTGTTCAACAAAAGGTACTTGAATTGTCTTGGACATTTTTTTTTAACATATCAAGGTTAAAAAAAAAACAACAATTAATAGTTTTTATATATTTATACTATATAAATTTGCAAATGAAATCTGGAACATTTTGAAATGGTATACTTCTGGCTGAGGTACATAGTCAACATCCTCAGTATCACTCTGTTCCCCATCAAACACTTCTACCTCAAGTCCCAATATCTGGAAGCTGACCTGCACTTTCACTACTTCCTACTTCATAATCTGGAGTTTGCTTTTCCCTTTCCTCATCTGACTCAATGCTAGCATCAGACTGATCTCCTGCAGGTACCGCTATGTATTTAGTCTGTGCTTTCCTGTAGAACACACCTGTAGGTATCCCTGCCATCTAAATGATAAAATGTAACTTATCTTTAGTACAGACATAACTACACAATATTTAGCAGACAATATCTGCTGTCAAAATGTATATTTCAATATATAAATTATCTCTCAACCCTACCCTGCCACTGGCACATAGTTTTATCATTTATGTAAAGCGCTTTGTATAAAGCACTATATGAATAGTGATTAATAAATAAATATTTATAACAAAGGCAGCAGTGCGGAGTAGTGGTTAGGGCTCTGGACTCTTGACCGGAGGGTTGTGGGTTCAATCCCCAGTGGGGGACACTGCTATTGTACCCTTGAGCAAGGTACTTTACCTACATTGCTCCAGTAAAAACCCAACTGTATAAATGGGTAATTGTATGTAAAAATAATGTGATATCTGTATAATGTGAAATAATGTATAATGTGATATCTTGTAACAATTGTAAGTCGCCCTGGATAAGGGCGTCTGTGAAGAAATAAATAATAATAATAATACTATAACTAAAAAGCACTTAAATGCCATAATTTACTAATTAAAGCATCATATTTATTGAAAAACACACACACATCACATGGGGCACTGCAGTGCATGCAGAGGTGCTTGTCATGCTGTAGGACCACTGACTCCATTTGGCATCACACATTTTTATGCTTCATAAAAATAATTACAATTATTTTGAAAATAATCAAATACTTTTTGACACTAGGTACAAATATCTAAAAAACATGTTTGTAGAATAACTATATATTATTATATAACATATTATATAAATAACTATAATATAGGGGTCTATGTGGTCCAGTAGGAGGCTGTGTGGTCGAGTGGTTATAGAAATGGGCTTGTAACCAGGAGGTCCCCGGTTCAAATCCCACCTCAGCCACTGACTCATTATGTGACCCTGAGCAAGTCTCTTAACCTCCTTGTGCTCCCCTTTTCGGGTGAGACGTAATTGTAAGTGACTCTGCAGCTGATGCATAGGTCACACACCCTAGTCTCTGTAAGTCACCTTAGATAAAGGCGTCTGCTAAATAAACAAATAATAACATTTGTTTTAAATACTGTTCAAATAATTGAAATAAAGTTGGAAGAATAGGAGGATTTATTAAACTTCAGTTAATGCACTCTAAGTCACATGACCATGCAAGCACCCATTCTCTAATACCCCTTGCCATTTGTCCAGATTTTAACCAATACCTGCCTTTATTACTACCAATGCTGACAAAAAATGACCACAAATACTGAAATCTAAGACCCTAAAACAGTGATTCCAATAGTCATCTCTGGGCTGGAAAGGGTTAGGGGACCGCCAGTAAAACTGACTATAACCGGTCAATTCAGAGCAACATTCCTTTATCCTTTATCACCATCAGTGTACTGCTGTTCAGTTAACATTCCCTTATTCACTCTAAGAAATAACAGTAATACATAAAACATTAAACATTGCTTGGTTTCTTAACAGAACCATTGATCCACTAGAACCACCATTAAGGGGAATCAAAGTCCAAGCTTTAAAACAAGCTTTATCAGTGATACCGACTGAAATATCTATTTCATTGCATCATAACATTATAGGACCATTGGATTACAGAGACCAAAATCATATTGAACCCGAATATTTGGAGAAGGAAATGAATGAAGCTTGAGCAAAGTGCAGAATGTCAAGTATGGAAAAAACAAAGTAATAATTATAACTATGGTACGTTAATGTTCATTTCTTTATAAATGTCCCGTTTAGATGTAGATATATACAAAAATAGGACATACCGTGCTGTAGGTACCTGTGAAAAACAAAACATCATTTCTGTCCATTATGAGTTAAAGAACATGTCCAGGATGAATGTTATGTACTCTCGGGTTCTTTTGTAAATGCAGTTTATAAAGTTTACTTAATAATTGCAGTTTGTATTGTATAGACATGTTCAGCTGATCAAAACTGAATCTTGGTTGCACTAACCATGAACGAAACAGAGTGATGACGCAATAGAGGCGTGCACTGTCTAGGGGGCGGGACACTGGTTTCATGACATCACTGCTATTGCGAAACGCATTCTTCACAGTTTCAGCTGCAGATTGAAGCAGACGCTGGAGGGAGGTTTGGCGTTTGAAAGTTTTGACAATGGAACAGGAATGCGCTGTTTTTACTTTGATACTTCTCTGTTTAATCATAGGTAAATACAGTGTTACACAATTAGACAAATTTTTTGACCAGATTTTTGCAATGCCTTTCATGTTATTTTATCTGAACTCTGTTCCATCATTTTACAGTTTGTCAATGTGTGCTGTACATAGATCGTAATGATTATTGATTTATTTGACGCGGTTGTAATGATTATGTATCTATTTACTGTAAGTCAACTTGTATCTGGAGTCTGTTTCATTCTAATTTCACAGTGATTATCTTTCTGTCTCCTCTTTTAGAAATGATCCAGGGAGATACAGTGACTCAACATTCAAATTCAACCCTCATTAAAGAAACAGATAACACCGCTATACACTGTAAATATGATTTAACACCAGGCAGTAATCCAAATCTCTTCTGGTACATTCAGGATCCCAATCAAACCCCACAACTCATATTCAGTGAACATTCGCAGGAGGACATTCCACCAAGGTTTCAACATCGTTTCTCTGCATCTCATGAGAAGACAGAGAAGACAGAGAAGATCTTTCATCTGAATATCACTGCAGCTGTGCTGTCTGACTCTGCCACGTACTTCTGTGCTCTGAGTCCCACACTGTGAGAGTCTCTATATCACTTCATACAAAAACCTCCTGCTGCCTGCCGAGTGTGTCTCGCTGGTGAAGATGGTAGTGGAGCCTGTGTTCTGTGTAGAAGCTACTCAGAGACATGCTTCTTAACTACCCCCCTGCACCCTCTTACGGTCTGGTAGTGAAATACTGATACATATTACAACATGTAAGATATTTTTATGATGTTTGCTTGTATGATGTTAATAAAAAAATGAACTTTCATATATTTAGTTTACAAAGACACAACAATGTGCTAGATGTTTACATGTATTTAATGTGTTAAAAAGACAAACAACTTTTAATAAACATGTATAAAGAAGCGTTAAAAAATACATTCATTTTTACACGAACTATCTAGCCCCCATATCCACGTGCACAGAACACGTGCAACTCACCATTAACAACTTTCACATTATTTTTAGGAAAATATCTGCCTTGTTACCTCAGTGTTTTTAGATACTGCGTCAAGATTGATGGATTGTTTTTTGTATCTTATTTCATACGACTGCTAATTTCTAGGCTTGTTAACTACACTGTGTAACAATTTTTTTTTTTTTTTTTTGTTCCTGGGTAGTAAGTGTTATTTCCTAATTGCTTATGCCTCAAAAGTATAGAAAATGGCTATTATTCCCCACAAACTTTGCTTTTGTGACCAGGACAGTGATATTTTGAAATTTACCTATTTTCCAGAACATTCCAGATAGATTCAGTGCTGAGTAAACTTGGAGTAACTTCTAGAACTTTCTAGAACTTTCCAGTAATATAAATAGTAGTATAAATACAGGGGCCTTAAGCCCACCAGTTCAGTTTAGTTCCAGCTGCCTAAGTGGATACATATCTGCATTTTTCTGAGATGGCATCAAGGTCATAGGAGACTTCGAAATGGTGGCATTCCTGATGGGTCTCCAAGGCAGTTTTACCAAGTTTCCCTGCTATCTTTGCTTTTGGGACAGCAGGGACACCAAGGCGCACTACCACAGGCGGGACTTGCCACAGCGGACCGAGTTCTCTGTGGGGAGGAACAACGTCAAGTGGGAGCCACTGGTGGACCCCCGGAAGGTGCTGATGCCACCACTGCACATCAAATTGGGCCTTATGAAACAATTTGTCAGAGCTCTAGATAAGGAGTCGGTAGCCTTCAAATACCTTCAAGACTTCTTCCCTAAGCTGTCTGAGGCAAAGGTCAAAGCCGGTGTCTTCGTCGGACCACAGATAAAGAAGATCCTGGAGTGCAATGAATTCCCCAAGAAGCTCACTAGTAAGGAGAAAGCGGCTTGGAACAGCTTTGTCGCAGTGGTTCGGGGCTTCCTGGGCAATCACAAGACCGAAAACTATGTGGAGCTGGTTGAGACTCTGGTGAAGAACTACGGCACAATGGGCTGTAGGCTGTCCCTCAAAGTCCATATCCTTGATGCTCATCTTGATAAATTCAAGGAGAACATGGGAGCGTACTCGGAGGAGCAAGGCGAGCGCTTCCACCAGGATATACTGGACTTTGAACGCCGCTACCAAGGACAGTATAACGAGAACATGATGGGAGACTACATTTGGGGGCTGATTCGTGAAAGTGATTTACAGTATAATCGTAAATCTCGAAAAACTACTCACTTCTAAATCTTTTGTAGTCATTTTTGTATCACTTTAGTATAAATACATGTTAATTTGGATTCATATGTTGTTTTTTTCTGACTTTATGTGAACGAAAAGACACAAATTCGCCCGTTTTCTCATTGGAAATAGGTAAATTTCAAAATATCACTGTTCTGGTCATAAAAGCAAAGTTTGTGGGGAATAATAGCCATTTTCTATACTTTTGAGGCATAAGCAATTAGGAAATAACACTTACTACCCAGGAACAAAAATTGTGTTACATAGTGCTATTATATAATCTCTCTGTTACCTTGCAATTCAAATGAACCCCCACTAGGGGGCAGTGTATGACAATAATTTTTCAGTGTTTAAAGTTCAATATTCACCATCAGACAATGCTTCCCTCATTAAACAAGGCACATACCAGGGAATAAGGAGATGACAATACATTAATAGCACAGAATGTGAAATACATTCAGAGATACATCCCATAAGCCCTTTAGCCCAATGCAGTTCCATGTCAGACCAGTTCAGTCCCATGAACAGCGACCAGCTCAGCTCCCTGCTGAAAGCACTCAATGTGAATCTATTGAAGCCTCCTAGTATGTTCAGAATGTAGGTACAGCTGGTATGTTTCGGGTCATATTGATCCACTGCAATTTCAAATCAACATGTGTTCATTAGATAGCTTTTACTCTTTAATGTAAAATATTTTAAATGAATGTAAACTCTTAAAATAAATTCAAATACATATACATTGGATCATAACGTTATATAACCATGTTTATTACACAGAAACCAAAATTGTGTTGAACCTTAATATTTGGAGAAGGGAATGAAAGAAGCTTGAGCATAATGCATAATTTCAAGTATGTAAAAAAAAACAACACCTTTTCATGATGTACTAATTATATCTATGGTACATTAATTATCAATAACATTTCTTTATGAATGTCCCAAAAATTATTTTGAGAACGTGGTCTCCCCCTCCGCCCTTGTGCAGGTTATTGTTTTGTATTTATTTGTTTTTGTATTTATGTATAAATATAGCGGCAGTGTGGTTTGTTTTGTTATTTTGTTTAGTAGTGTGGATGGGTAGCCCCATCCACTGGAATTAAAAAAAAAACCTTGTGAAGAAGGTGGCCATCTCCTGAATTAATTAAGTGATTAATTTGTTACTAAACGGGAGATGGTCACCTGTATAAAAGCCTGCAGCTCTCTGCACTCAGCTCTCTGAGGAACTGGAGAGCGAGAGGAGAGAAAACAAAACTAAAAAGATTCCAGGAACAGTGACAGCAACTGCCCAGCCTGACCTGGGATCGTATTATTTTTTGTGTTTGTGATTATTTTGTTTAATTGTTTTATTTAGGCTCTGTGAGCAAGTGTTTTCTGTTTAAACTTTTTATTTTATTTTTTGTATTATTTAAATAAAACGGCGGAAGCGCCTTTGCACCGTATCTGCAGTACTGGTGTCAGTGCTTTTGGTTCTTTCTTCTGGCCTGACGTCACCACTCGTCCACCTTGTCACACATGGTGTCAGAATGGGATCCGAACCCACGTCTCCAGGGAGACTGCCATTTTTTTTTCGTTTTTGCTATTTTTCTATTTCATTTTTTTTATTACGTGTGGAGTGAGGAAGGGGAATGGAAAGAAGAAGGATGGGAAGGAGGAAGAGCTACAAGAGGCAGCAGCAACAGCTGCCACCGGGGGACATCGGCAGTAGATGAGTGGTGCCCTGGTGTTGCGGAGTGTCCCTCCCCTATATATATATATATATATATATATATATATATATATATATATATATATATATATATATATATATATATATATATGCACTGTTTTGTTATCTGTTGTTTTTAAATTTTAAAAACCTTGTGAGGATGCGTGACTGATCAGCTAGTGATTTATTTAACTAGCTGACAGTCACGCATCCTTCCTAAACTCGTGCAGACTGTGGCCGAGGGGTAATAAAATAATCAACAGCTAGTTAACCCCTCGGCCAGAATATAAAAGCCTCCAGCTGTCCGCGTTAAGGTGGAGAGTGTACAGTGGAGAGTATGGGAAAGCGAGTAGAGGAGAGCGAAAAACAACTGTCAAAAACAATTGCTATATTTAAATATACTTGTTTCTGTTTATTTGTTTGGCCAACATGCCTTTTTGTTTTGTAGTGTTTCATTTTATTTAAATCTTTTATTTTGTTATTGTTTAATAAAAACACTGAGCGCAGTAGCGCTGCAGTTTCATCCGCCATTCATTGTTTGGTTTCTGTTACTTCCTGGTCCATGACGTCACCATACATGCCACTCAAGAGCACTCGGTCACACCTGGTTGTGGGGAGTTTGGGCACAAGGTGGCCATCTGCCCCACCCAAATAGAGGTGAGGAGAAGGAGGCAGAGAGGAAGGAAGGCATGGGAGGAAGAGGAGTGGTGCCTCCACTCCATACGGTACGGGCATGAGGAGCACCACTGCCTGGAGGTCTTCCAGGACACAGACCTGGAGTGGGAGGAGCCTGAATGTCCTGCGCCTGAGTGGGAAGAGCCCGAACGTCCACAGCCCAAGAGGGGGGAGTCGGTGCGTCCACAACCCAAGACGGGGAAGGCTGAACGTCCACAGCCCAGGTATCTGCCAGCAGAGGGAGAATACCTGTTGGTTCCACCTCCACTTCCATGGGAGGACTGTGTGTCGCTCCCACCTCTACCAGCAGAGGGAGACTACCGGGACGTCACCACTCATCCACCCTGTCACATGTGGGTGTACACAAAAATAGGACATAAAGGGGCTGATGTAAGGATACATGCAACGTGATTTGCGGCTGCAAAACACCCATACTGCTGCCAAAATGATATTGAAATGTATTCAAAGATTAACACCATTACCCAGCAGATACTGTAGGAGGCACGATTACACTCATCTTGTAAATGCTGCACAACTCCTGCATCACACTAACTGGCTTGAGTCTAAACCCTAGCGTTGTAACTGCACCTCACCTCAGGGCATTGGCTTGTGAGAGGATTCATCCACAGTATACACACTCCTGGCATTGTGTTCTTTTGTATTTCTATTGTAAACATCACTCAGAACTTTGAACCCCCAGTTACCATCTAGAATACACTGTACCATTCATGATATATACCAGTATAGTGCCGTTAAATGAGATGCAGTAAAATGCCCTTGATTTTGATATCAATCATTCCATATTGAAAGCATTACAGATTCACGATCACTACAATGAACAGCTTAAGCTATAACAAGCAAGGTGGTTACTTTGTTACCAGAACATGCCACAGCACATATATTTTAAACAACAGGAAATAGCTGTGACAAACACCACTGTGAATGAATGCATGTGATCTCAAGGGTAGATTGGTATGAAGAGAAAGGTGCATATTCATCCACTTGTGTTTCTCTCTTCATATTAACACAATGGATTACTACAATGACAAGATTGAAATGTGTCATTCTGTGCTTGATTTTATCAGGTATGAACTCCAGGAAGCCATGATCATCGCTTTACTTCTTAGTGTGTTTGTGTGTTTATGATTTGTTAATCTGTGATTTTTATTTTATGTTATTTTGATTCAGGTGTGCACAGTGAAGACCAGGCGACTCAAAGCCCTGATTCACAAATTTTAGAAGGAGAATCAGTTCGGATAAACTGTCGCTATCAGACAAGCAGCTTTAATACAATGCAATGGTACAAACAAGCTCCTAACCAGGGTTTAAAATACACCAGCAAAGCCTGGGGCTCAGGAACACATGGAGACGATTCTGGGAAATATAAACCAGCAGTAGATACCTCATCTAAAACTGGATCCCTGACAATACAGCCTTCAGTGTCTGATTCTGCCATCTACTACTGTGCAATAGAACCAGCACAGTGTTACAAAGCAGTGCCCTACCCATACAAAAACCCTGGAGTGTACAGAGGTTAGTGATTCCAATGCTGATGGCATTTCCAGTGACAGCTCTTCTGTGTAGAAGGGTAACCGCAGTGTACATTATAATGTGGTGAGGGCTGGATTTCCTGAGTTCTGGGAAGGTTCATTGGAAAGTGGGTAGGGCGACTGCAGTTAGTCAATGAAGAATTGAAACCTCTTTGACGTGCATCCAGTTAACTGCTAATGAAGGTGTTGATAAAACAACATGGTAACCACAACTATGAACCGCAGAGTTACATGATTACATCACATTTACATCACCTATTTCTGTTTCTGTTTGCTGATTGGTTACAGACATTTGATGTTCAAAACCTCTAAGCAGAATATTTCAGAGCAGCATTGTGAAGAGAAAAGCACCAGAATCAACACAGAGACAGAACCTTTCTATTCTGTTCATAAAGAAATCAGCACTGAGCTAAAATGGATACATTAATCATGTGTATGTTTATTATCCTGCCAGGTAATTACAACACAACAAGAAAGATTCTTCTTCTTCTTCTTCTTCTTCTTCTTCTTCTTCTTCTTCTTCTTCTTCTTCTTCTTCTTCTTATTGATGACTATAAATGTTCTTTTTCTTCCTCAATGTTCAGCCCTGACAAGCGGGGATTCCATCAGTCCCCAACAGACAGCAGAGTCCAGAACAGAAGGAGAGTCAGTAACGCTAAGCTGCTCTTATACTGCAAGTAGCAACGATGTTCTTCTCTACTGGTATCGGCAGAACTCAAACCGAGCCCTGGAATACATACTGCGGAGAGGAGATGGTTCATGGAGTAGCTATTCTCACACTGCAGACTTTGCTAAAAGCCGGTTTACTTCTACAGCAGACAGCTCTTCTACTACAATCACCATTTCCAAACTTGCTCTGAGCGACACAGCAATCTATCACTGTGCTCTGGAGGATAGCACAGTGTGAAAACTCATTGGGAAGCTGTACAAAAACTCTCTCAGCACTAACTGGCATAGGCCCATTACCTGATAAAAGATGAAAGAAAGTTGTGTTGAACTGCTTCCACACATTATCATTGGCATGAGTCCATTATAAAGGAAGTGGTTTCAATGCAGGGAAACTGTTTGCATTTTGAGTCACTTTCTTCTCTGCACTCTTTGGAAATGTGTTCCCTGTTCATAGAATCGGAATAAGAGAGCAGGTTATGGTGAAGCACAATGAACATTGTGTGTGGAAATGAATAAACAAGTGCTTGATCTGGGACTTCATTAAAGAGCCAGTATCAGTGTAACCTCATAGTGTTGTTTTTAGATTCTTTTTTCAATTACAAACAGTTTTGCCGTTCTCTCGTTTTCACATTGTGAAGAGACCTTCCTCTTGCAGGGTTACCTGAGGGAATCATTTGTGCATTTTCAATTTTTAAAAATAAAATAAAATCCCAGTCATCAAAGTGCACCTTGAAATAAAAGCGACTTGTTTTTAAAAGTAGCTGTGAGCAGCCTCTGCCTCCACACTACAGACTGCAGGAATCAAGATGAATCTGCTCAAAAGAAGTGACCTGTCATTCAAATACTGAACACTTTGAATCAAGATATATCTGCTCAACAGAAGTGACCTGTCATTCAAATACTGTGGTTCTGAACTCAGCTCACAACCAGAGCAGTCTTGAAAACATATCTCTGGTCTTGGTATTTAATTTTGACAAATGCATTTTCAGTAGACATTTTATGATTAAAAAAAAACAAAAAAACAAAAAACGTTTTAATGGTGTCTAAAAATACAAAATTAATACAGGTGTAAAACAGACAGTCCATTGAGTTCATTTATCCCAGGTGACACTGCTGCACATGATGCAGACCGTATCCTAGCAACCTGAGCAGCTGCTGTCTGTCAATGTTACCTCAGGGGAACTTTCGAGTGAGAATAATGAATAGGTGCAACACTGACTTGTATTATGACACCTACAGGCACAACAGTGAAACTACACTATTGTTTACTTGTGTTACATTTGTGCATTTTCAATTTTTAAAAATAAAATAAAATCCCAGTCATCAAAGTGCACCTTGAAATAAAAGCGACTTGTTTTTAAAAGTAGCTGTGAGCAGCCTCTGCCTCCACACTACAGACTGCAGGAATCAAGATGAATCTGCTCAAAAGAAGTGACCTGTCATTCAAATACTGAACACTTTGAATCAAGATATATCTGCTCAACAGAAGTGACCTGTCATTCAAATACTGTGGTTCTGAACTCAGCTCACAACCAGAGCAGTCTCGAAAACACATCTCTGGTCTTGGTATTTAATTTCTACAAATACATTTTCAGTAGACATTTTATGATTGGAAAAAAAAAAAAAAAAAACTTTTAATGGTGTCTAAAAATACCAAATTAATACAGGTGTAAAACAGACAGGCCATTGAGTTTATTTATCCCAGGTGACACTGCTGCACATGATTCAGACCGTATCCTAGCAACCTGAGCAGCTACTGTCTGTCAATCATGTGATTTCCATGCTAGTCAATTTACACATGCAATGGCGATGCGCGTGCACGTTGGGGAGAATTACTCGGGTAAATCAGGTTTGTGACCGAAAAAAACGGCGAAAGAGAGGGATAGGGTAAATCTCATTTACTCGTGTAAATGACAAAACACACGGGAAATCCATAGAAACACGCAATGCACGTGTAAATGTTAATGAGCGTGTTTATCCTTAACTATAAATATTGCAAGGGAGCAGGTCAGTTACTGTGGATTCCAAGACGGCAGAAAGTAGTGGCTGATGGCCGATTTTATGGTTAGCAGTGGTGTAGTTCACCTTAATGATAATGCGGGCGGTCTTTATTTTTATTATTGTGTTTTGCTGTGCCTGGTCATGTTGTATATCTCTTGTGGGTTTACAGTTCTGTATAAAACCACTTACCATGAAATGCGTTCTGCCCGAATTATAGTATTAATGCACCTGTTTGAGAATACTCTTGCTGCTGAAATGGCTAACTGAATTAATTCCCATACTTTTCTTTTCTTTTTGATCGCAGCTATGTCCAAAGACAACGCGTGTCTGCCTTCCACGTTAGTAAATATAATTTGTGAACTGGATATCATGAGCCAGCTCGATCGCCCAAAACAGCGCAACAACATCCAACAAGTTGTTGATGCTGCCTCAGAACTGACCAAATAAAATTGTAAATGAACGTATTGATGGTGTTTTATTTGTTTGCATCATTAATATTTGGCACAACAGTACATCCAACAAAACTTAAAAGAAAGGAGAGAATCTCTGACAGCACGAGCCTTCTCAGATCGCTGCTGTCAAATTGAAACTGGCGACTGAGGTAAAGTTCACAGTTGCCTAGTCCGCTTATAATAAGCAGAATAGGGCTTGTTTTTGAGAGTCATTGGTTGGAACTTGCATAAACACCCATACTCTAACACGGGCGGCTTGTTTTAAAAGACAGTGTCGCTTTTTTTCTCGTGAGACTTGACAACACTGGTAACCTTCCCCGTCTGTCATAGTGCCAATTTTGGGAACGAACTAATGCTGCATTTCAGTCTGTTTCACCAGTATCTGCCACCTCCCTTTCAAGTGCCCACTACCCGCATTTGCCCAAGCGTGGTGCTGAAAGCTTCCTCAGCAGCTGTCAGCCGTCTGGACAGGTCTTCAGCAGCTGTCAGCCGTTCTAAGCCAGGGTAGTATACGCAGCATCACCTGATCCCCTATATGCTGTATTGCCGGAATGAAAGTAATATATATATATATATATATATATATATATATATATATATATATATATATATATATATATATATATATATATATATATATATATATATTACATCTCCGCAGGTTTTCAGCCATGGTGATCTGCAATATCTGTTGGTCAGTTTTATTTTATATCTCTGAGTTTATTTTTAATTAATGAGTCGTAAGATACATTAATTGAAACAGTATTCACTACTAATGACATTTGAAAAACAATTTGGGCAAGAATAGTAAAACACATTATTAACCAGCCAGGCACGAGGTATTTTGCTGTATTACAGCAGCTTATATTCAGGTCTCTGCGCATTGAAACCACATTTTCACTAGTATTATTATTATTTATTTTTTTAGCAGACGCCCTTATCCAGGGCGACTTACAAATGTTACAAGATATCACATTATATTTACCTACAATTAGCAATTTATACAGTTTGGTTTTTACTGGAGCAATCTAGGTAAAGTACCTTCCTCAAGGGTACAGCAGCAATGTCCCCCACCTTAGATTGTACCCACAACCCTCCGGTCAAGAGTCCAGAGCCCTAACCACTACTCCACACCGCTGCCCGAGTAAGCTTCAAAAACAGCACGAGTACTTTACGCATAGCTAATTTACATATCAACCTCCACCTTTCCCATTAATTTACATGACGTCAAGGGAAAAGCCCGGTTTACTCAAGTAAAATAAATTGAGCGAATGGAAACTCCATGAATGTTATCTCAGGGGAACTCTCGAGTGAGAATAATGAATAGATGCATCACTGACTTGTATTATGACCCCTACAGGCACAACAGTGAAACTACACTATTGTTTCATTGTGATCCTTCATTTGAAATAATATACAGTCGAATGCGACCCTTTGCAATGCAGTTGTGGAAAACATTAACAAAGCAGTCAAAAATAATTAATTAATACTTTCATTGAGTGTCAGTCCATTATCAGCTACCATTAAGCACTAATTGTGTTTTTACATCCAAATCAATAAAGAAATGTTTAAAGCAGACCAGCAGATGGCAGCATTGTCTAATCAGTCACAGTTTTAGTGAGTTTGTTTGGCTGCACAGACACATATAACATATTTGTTTTAATAAAATACAGTCTTGTTACTACACTTCTAAATGATGCTACAAATATAAGGACATCATTTTTTATGTTTCAAAATCATTATGTACTGAAGTTACATATCATATCATATAAATTAAGTTATTTGAAGATGACATTCAGAATGTATAATTAGATACTGTAGATAGATAGTGTCAGGGGTACAGTACATTGATGCAACATATTGTTTAGATATTAAGGTTGAATCCACAATATTTCCACATGGATTGTAAAGTATTCCTGCTTCACACTGCAGCTGCTTCAAGTACACATCACTCGTGTCGTTTCATATCATCATGTCTCCAGTGAACACTCCAGTGTGGAATAGTTCTCACCTGCATCATCGGTCACGTGTGCAGCTTCTGTCTCATCTTCCCACACTGCAGTTCTTGAGCTCTCCTCATTCTGCACTCACACAGGAACCGAGCATTGGTGAGAAAATCAGCAGCGCAGTGTTCTCACTACAGCTCTTCTGCTGATTCTGATAGGTGTGTATGCAGGGCTTAGGTTCAATTCAAATACTTGCATTATTCACATAGGAGCACACACATATTCTATATCTTTAACATGGATTTATTGAACTGTATTTCAGAGAGAAGTCTTGGAGATTCAGTGGCACAGTCTCCAGCTGAGATATTGACACCTGAAGGAAATGAAATAATATTAACCTGTCAATATAATACAACAGAGAGCAGCCCTTATCTATTCTGGTATAAACAAAACCCTGGGGAATCTCCTGAATATATACTGCACACCAATCAGTCTCTGAGTGATCCCTCAAGTTAATTTTTGTTTGCTATGAATCACAGAATTTATTTATGGTTACTTTAATTAAAGGTGAACTGTTTGTCAAATGTCTATACTGCCCTCTTGTGGATAAGACTATGTTGACGGCCTCATAATTCAAAATATTGTTCTGTATATTACTGTGTAAGAGCAAACACAGCCATTACAACATGTAATGTCAGGCTTACGGTGCAGCTGAATAATACAACACCAGACCCAAACTTAAAGAAACAGGTGAATGAATAAACCTTCTTATTATTAACTGCTCAGAGTTTATAGTTCTGTAGAGCGGAATAACTGAGTTATTATTATTATTATTATTATTATTATTATTATTATTATTATGTACCAACATGGATGATCCTATTCTACACAGTACATATTATTAAAAAAAATACATCGCTGTGCTGAGCAGATCCATCTGTAGCCTTGTTCACACGACCAGCCCCTCTATATAGAACAGACTCGTCTAGAGTAGAACCTGAGATATTGAGATCATAATAAACTGGCGACTCAATCTTTTAACCAAATGCTCTGGAATTGAACTTATTAGCACATGTAGTCTTATTTTCAGCCAGTAGGTGGCGGTACAGTACACTCATTTCAGTTAAATCAGGTCAGCCCAGCAAAAGGAGATGAGACAGCATACACATGCAGTGCACTGAGTATCTCAGTTAGAATAACAAGTTTAAACAGACGAATACACAGACCCCTCATTGATATCCATCACTGTACTAATTCAATATTATTATTATTATTATTTATTTCTTAGCAGACGCCCTTATCCAGGGCGACTTACAATCGCAAGCAAATATATTCAAGTGTTACAATACAAGTCATACAATAAGAGCAAGAAATACAATAATTTTTTTCAAGTGTGACAAACCACAATTCAACAATACTGCAGAGTGCCTGCAGACATGGACCTACAGACGTGCTCAAATTTGTTGGTACCCCTCCACAAAAAACGAAGAATGCACAATTTTCTCTGAAATAACTTGAAACTGACAAAAGTAATTGGCATCCACCATTGTTTATTCCATATTTAATAGAAATCAGACTTTGCTTTTGATTTTTTATTCAACATAATATTGTAAATAAGAAAACAAATGAAAATGGCATGGACAAAAATGATGGGACCGCTAACCTAATATTTTGTTGCACAACCTTTAGAGGCAATCACTGCAATCAAACGTTTTCTGTAGCTCTCAATGAGACTTCTGCACCTGTTAACAGGTAGTTTGGCCCACTCTTCCTGAGCAAACTGCTCCAGCTGTCTCAGGTTTGATGGGTGCCTTCTCCAGACTGCAAGTTTCAGCTCTTTCCATAGATGTTCGATAGGATTCAGATCAGGACTCATAGAAGGCCACTTCAGAATAGTCAAATGTTTTGTTCTTATCCATTCTTGGGTGCTTTTAGCTGTGTGTTTTGGGTCATTATCCTGTTGGCGGACCCATGACCTGCGACTGAGACAGAGCTTTCTGACACTGGGCAGTACGTTTCGCTCCAGAATGCCTTGATAGTCTTGAGATTTCATTGTGCCCTGCACAGATTCAAGGCACCCTGTGCCAGGCGCAGCAAAGCAGCCCCAAAACATAACCAAGCCTCCTCCATGTTTCACTGTAGGTATGGTGTTCTTTTCTTTGAAAGCTTCATTTTTTTGTCTGTGAACATAGAGCTGATGTGACTTGCCAAAAAGCTCCAGTTTTGACTCATCTGTCCAAAGGACATTCTCCCAGAAGGATTGTGGCTTGTCAATATGCATTTTAGCAAATTCCAGTCTGGCTTTTTTATGTTTTTCTGTCAAAAGTGGAGTCCTCCTGGGTCTTCTTCCATGGAGCCCACTTTTGCTCAAAAAGTGACAGATGGTGCGATCAGAAACTGACGTACCTTCACCTTGGAGTTCAGCTTGTATCTCTTTGGCAGTTATCCTTGGTTCTTTTTCTACCATTCGCACTATCCTTCTGTTCAATCTCGGGTCGATTTTCCTCTTGCGGCCGTGCCCAGGGAGGTTGGCTACAGTTCCATGGGCCTTAAACTTCTTAATAATATTTGCAACTGTTGTCACAGGAACATCAAGCTGCTTGGAAATGGTCTTGTAGCCTTTACCTTTACCATGCTTGTCTATTATTTTCTTTCTGATCTCCTCAGACAACTCTCTCCTTTGCTTTCTCTGGTCCATGTTCAGTGTGGTGGACACAATGATACCAAACAGCACAGTGACTACTTTTCTCCATTTCAATAGGCTGAATGACTGATTACAAGATTGGAGACATGTGTGATACTAATTAAAGAAACTAATTAGTTTGAAATATCACTATAATCCAATTATTTATTATCTTTTCTAAGGGGTACCAACAAATGTGTCCAGGCCATTTTAGAATATCTTTGTAGAATAAGCAATAATTCATCTCTTTTCACAGCTTCTTTGCTTTATTCTATGACATACCAAAGGCATGCAAGTATACATGATAAAATAGCTTTTCATTTCATCACTTTTCAGGAGGAATGAAGCATTATTTCAATGAGCTGTAAGGGTACCAACAAATTTGAGCACGTCTGTATTTCTTCTGTGCACAGTTCTTGGAATTATAGGTACAATATCTCGTTGTAGTGCTACATTGTAGGCATCTTTTTTGAATATCAGTTTACAAAATAATAATTCTGACCGCACGTTTTTGTTTTGTAGCCTAAAATCACCTCTTGTTCCTGTTCCACAGGTTCGTTTTGAAGATCAAGACTCTGTTTTACAATGGCCTGCTGCATTGCATGCACAAGAAGACCAGTCGGTTAGACTGTGATTTTACCCATTCAGCTTCCAACACCCTATACCTGTAGTGGTACCGTCAGGACCCGGGAGAGCGAGTCAAATACATTCTGCAGCTGTGACCACCAGGTGGCACTGTAGTACAGCACTGTGTATTCCATTCAGCACAATCTCATGTAATTCTGCACCAGTGAATGCATGAATTGCTAAGTAGGTCATGCACTTCTGAACACCAGCTTCCTACTGAGCTGAAATGACCAGATTGCTTTATTCTGTGCTGTGTAAAGATGGGTTATTCAGGTGTCTCTTTTAATTGTATGAACACGTGTTAACTGATAACTGGATAGGAAGTGAGGGTAAAAGCCATTCAAAGCAAATGCAAAGTGTCTTATAAGGTTTTTATCAGTGGATGAGAGCAGAGCATCAGAAGGAGGAGCCTACATGTGTTGACATTTCAGTCATGCAACTCTCATGTGTTGAGATAGACTTGTACACAGCGAGACTCACAGCTCTCATGTGTTGAGGTAGACTTGTACACAGCAAGACTCACAGCTCTCATGTGTTGAGATAGACTTGTACACAGCGAGACTCACAGCTCTCATGTGTTGAGATAGACTTGTACACAGCCAGACTCACAGCTCTCATGTGTTGAGATAGACTTGTACACAGCCAGACTCACAACTCTCAGAGCGATACAACCACACCCGTCCTGCACGCACAGTGAAGATAAAGATTTACTATCTGCTCGTGTTTTGTTTTTTAGTATGTGCAGGTATTTTGCTCCTATATTTATATTAACAAATCTTAATACAGAATATCATCATTTATTTAGACAAACGTGTTGGGAAGCTGATAGGAAAAATATTGAGCTCAAACGGAATACAGTTAATTATAAACTATTACTAATTATTATCACTGCTTTTCAATTATGATAATTAATAACAATAGATAAGTAACTGTATTAATTGTATTCAATTTGATCTCAACATTACAATTATGACCAAAAGTTTTGCATCGTCTGGAATTTGAGGATCGAGACACACTTTAAAAAACAATCTACATTAACGTAATTTAGATATTTTATTTAACATCATGTGATCAAAGAAACTACACAATTATATCGCAAGTGTACCAGATGCCATAGTAGTAGTACAGTATTTCATGTTAGATTTCGAAATGTCACATTTTTCAATTTTTGTCAGTTTTTTGTTAAATAGGTTATATGGAAAACTGTAGAGTGGTATGTAATTCAACATGTTAAAGTAAAATTACGCAGCAGATTTCATTCCACTTTCTGAAGCAAATTGTTAATTGCAAACTTCATAGCTGTAGTCTTATATGTTTCCCCTTGCAAAATTGTTTTTTTTTGCTCTACAGTTAATTAATCCATAAAACACTTAATGTAGTAATATTAAAAAAAAAAACTATTAAAATCCAGCTACTATTTTAAACACACACAAAGCATTGAAATGAACAGTCTCGTCACATTTCAGCACCACAGGTGGCTCGCGACTGTCTTCCCGCATTGCTCATCTCAGACTTAAAGTTCGCTCAGGGTTAGACACAAGGTAATGAAACAGTTATTTAAGATACAAAATAAATCTGTATGCCAAAGACGGGCAAACCGTACAAACTACACAAGGTAGGCACATTGTATTTGTATGGCCAAGTCTAAAAGAAATATGTTAACTGCTGTACATATGCTAACTTGGAAAGGGGTGTGTCATTGAGCAACGTAAAACACAGGTCTAGAAACGAGCTCTTTCATTCGCACCCGTTATCTAGAGAAGGGTTCATCAGGCACGAGTGGAGCATGGAGAATGCAATGATGCACCGAGTTCTATACACAGCCCTGCTTCTCTGTGTCTCAACGGGTATTATGATTGATTCAGATACATTATTTACTGCTTGATAAACACGAATTTGTATTATTAATGTTTTTTTTTGTGTGTGTTTTCATTTAGAAACATCTCAGGGACAGTCAGTGAGCCAGTTTTCAGTTCTAATAGTAAAAGAAGAAGGAAATACCGCTATACCCTGTTCTTATAAAGACGCTACGGTGCCAAATCTGTTCTGGTACATTCAAAATCACAACCAAGCTCCACAAATCCTATCTTATGAACACATGGATGCTACAAGTGTTCCAGCAAGTTTCAGAAATCGAATTTCAGTGAAGCATGATAAGGACAAGAAGACATTCGATCTGCAGATAACCCGAGTGCTGCTTTCAGACTCTTCGATGTTCCTCTGTGCGCTGAACCCCACAGTGTGAGAATCTACACACAGCTTCATACAGAAACATCCTGCCAACTTCACATAGCCTGCTACCATGTTTCCACAGCGAGCCTTCAATAGAAAAGATGAATAAACCCTATAGAACAAGGGAGTAGTAATTACCCGATTTCAAAATATTCTTTAAAGCAACTTCAGTTATACAGAACAGGGGAGATCAAGTAAAAACGGACGAAACCCCGAAATCTATACTTCTCTTTGTTAAAAGATATCCCCTGTATCGACCTCGACTATAACTTACAAAGAGACCAATTTAATAACTTTAAATAATATTAATAGCAAGGCCTATACACCGCTATGAGGCACCCGAGCACGGCCTCGGTTAAAATCATACTTTATTTAGGCTCTTTTACACGCTGCTTTGCCGCAGATAAAAGCGCATTTCATCCCTGGTTGTGTGCGCACATTAATTCCCAAGTCCCGCTGATATCTCTGGGCTCTTCAGAATATTTACTGTCATTGCAAACTACAGCGACACGAACTCTATTTAAATTAAAAACTGAAGCGAACCGATTAACTTCTATCGTCTATCTATTCCAGCGAATATCGTTATGAACGTGCAGAATGAATTGGGGGAATTAATTGCTCTGTATTTTAAGCAGTGGTCTTATAAAACAAACACATAATTAATCAGCTCAATTATTATATAACAAACACATAATTAATCAGCTCAGTTATTATTAATGTTATTTATAGGGCTGCGGTTTGCGGTGATTTTTCATGGCTGGCTACGACCCTGTTAATAGTCAAGCAGACTGATGTCTTTATCAGTAACAACAGCCAAGCCACATTGTATAGGTGACCCATTAATAATAATAGTTGTTGTGGCTACTAGAGTCCTATATATACATTATTTTAATTACCATAAACCCTATATTTATTATAAATCATTTATTATAAATTATTACTATAAACGCGTGTAAGACCCATTTTATAGAGTTCATGTTTTTGAACTATATACTGTCGTCTTTCTTTCAACAACAGTGAATTGATGCTTTTCTATAAACAGAATGCATGCTAGTAATTTCATCTACCAATAAAACACAATGAAGACGTCTAACCGACACGACAGTACAATCGTTTTCTAACTGTGGCCCGTGTAATATTGAGAACATACACTACAACGAGGAAATAACTGGTGTTCGTTAAATTAGAAAAAAAGACTACCATGAACATCTTAATAACATTCTTCCAAATCCACACATAACAAACCCTACATTCACAGAGAGCTGTCAGTGCAGTGATTGAACAACACTGCAGACCATTTTATATTAGGGCAAAAATAAAAGCTAATACCTACTGGCATTGTATTCATACAATGGCTATACTGGTGCATAAAATGAGATATAGAAATGGACATTTATGAGCATTCTCGCCTGCAAAACAATCCAATAATCTTTATTAACACGTGTTTAAGAACAACTGGATTTTATCCAAAAGTGACAGTAATTTTCAACACCGCAGCTCTGGTCTCACTTCCCTAGAAGAGTCGGATTGTTTACTGTCTTGATGGATTTTAACTTCTTAAAAAGAAGCTTTGCAAGCTGCGGTCACCAGGTGGCGCTGTTTAACTACAGTCGCAGTATTGGCACCCTTCACTTAGGATACCATCATTCCATATAAAAGATTAAGGACAAGCATTTAGTAAACTTGAACCACTTTTCAATAAAACAAAAAAAACCCCAAAATACACAATTTCTTAAAAAACAACAAAAATATTTAATTTAAAGTATTCGTTCATGACAGAACTGTCCCCCCAATCTTTTACAAATGAGACAAACTGCCAAGCATCTCGTAAGATTGTTTCATAGGATCGTTTCTGAATCAGTTTCCTTTTTTTCTGGCAAACCAGACAGACATACACAGATAGACAGGTATAAAAAACAAAACAAAACCAAAAAAAACCAAACACCTTTTAAAACCTGCTGGTATAAATCCACGTGCTTTTGCTTCTTTCTCTGCCAGACATTACTGCACACAATGTGACATCATACACAACTGAGAGCACTGTGTCCACAGAGCGCTTCCTATTCTCGCGCATTGGGGAGGGCTGTCACAGATCCTCTGGTCACGGGTGAGAATGGCGCTGATCACTTTACTGCTCTGTACACTTCTATTAGGTAAGTCTGATGACCAAGCGAGTCAATGAGGAATTAAATGAAGGTACTTTATATTTTTTATTATTATTTCAGTTGTGTTATTTACAGTTTACAGCACTAATGGACTTTACACAGTAAACGATCTCCAAAATAACTTGTTAAAAGTGTCAGCGTCTTATCTTAAAAAAGAGGTACAGTTATTTAGTAACAAGATTAATCTGTAGATCTGCAGTGTTGACAGACACCTACATTGAAGATGATAGTTTAGACTTTCTTTTTTATTTTGTCTGCAGAAGGAAGTTTTGGAAACACAATTACTCCAATATCCGGTGTAGAAATAGTTAAACAAGGAGATATTGTGACCCTCCAGTGCAACTACACGGGTGCTGTAAACAATTTGCAATGGTACCGGCAGTACCCCGGACAGGCTTTGGAGTACCTGCTGATGAGCTTTGAAACGGGTGGTGGATCTAAAGCAAACGAGGAAGAACACCGAATCTCAGGAGAGATTGATAAAGACAATAAACACATGTTTCTAAAACTGATAGACATTGAAGTGACTGACGCAGCCGTGTACTACTGCGCCCTGAGTCCCACAGTGACAGAAACCCATCCAGCACTGTACAAAAACTACCTGACACTGAAACACAAGCTGCTCTTCACAAGCTGACATATTTCACCAGGAGGTGGCGCTGTTGTGCCATGAAACAAACTTGTTCATAAAGTCAAGGTTGTGTGCTCTGAATCTCCAATGCCTTCCATCATCTCCAGTAGAAACCAAAAGGCCCGGTCACTCGGGCGTCTTGTAGACGGCAACAAGAGGAACACATATGTTGCGTGCGTGTTGCCTTGCAGTTTGCAGTGGTCACATGAGTGACAATCATGCGGTCGACAAGCTGGCAACACACATGCAACAACGTAATGCAACCCATAATGCACGTTTGTGTCACGAGACCTAAACATGCAGCGAATGTAATAATTACATTAACAACCTGTAGATCCTTCTTAATTAAATAAATAGGTGCACATCAGTAGAGTTATTTGGTTAGTAGGTCTACATATTCAATATGCCAAACATAATAAATATATTGGTTTTCATTATCCTAAGCAATGTTTCCAATACTTTTAATATAGGCTTTCGAGAGCAAGAAGGCAGACCTGAGATTTAAAATAAATAAATAAATAAATAAATAACTTCATTTACTGTTAAAATGAAAGATGTTATGCTTGGGGGTTAATGTTAAGGAATACCGCATACAAGGCAAATTAATTTAAAATAAAACAAAGAGAGAGAGAGAGAGAGAGAGAGAGAGAGAGAGAGAGAGAGAGAGAGAGAGAAATCGACATTTGGATGTAAAACAAAAAATCCAGATTTTATAAATACAACAATCTGGATATAATTGTACTCCATGAAAGCTGGACCCGTGCATATGTGTGTACCCACTGTCCCGCAGGCTACAGGAGTTAATCTTGCCCTCCCTAAAGAATGCCCAAACCAAACGGGGCAGAGACTCAGGGGGCATCATTGTGTGGTACAAAGGGGATCTCAGACTGTCGCCCCCATAAAAAGAGGAGAGACACATGTATGGCTCAAAATTAAAAATTAAATCTTCCAATCCCAATCAGACACATATCTGTGTCCAGATTACATGCCACCAACTGACTCCCCCTATCACAGAGAAGGGGTGCTTTCAAAACCTTCAATCTGAGATTGCCTACTTCCAGACTAGGGGCACTGTGCTGCTGTGTGGAGATCTCAACACTAGGACTGGCAGAGAGATTGACTACATCAGCACAGAGGGTGACAGCCACATGACTGGACAGATCCCTTTGTAGCACACACCCATCACTGGACAGATCCCTTTGTACCACACACCCATCACTGGACAGATCCCTTTGTACCACACACCCATCACTGGACAGATGCCTTTGTACCACACACCCATCACTGGACAGATCCCTTTGTACCACACACCCATCACTGGACAGATCCCTTTGTGCCACACACCCATCACTGGACAGATCCCTTTGTACCACACACCCATCACTACATAGAGTAACAGGTATGTGTAGTGAACAAGAGCAGGAAACAGGTACTGCATCTCTGTAAAGGCCTGGGTCTGTACATTATTAACGGCAGGATCAGGTGGATTATCTGGGCAGATACACATACAGGGCAAAAGTGTGATAGACTACGCCATTACAGACATTTACAAAGAGTCTAATAATTCATTTATAGTCTGGCAACAGACCCTTCCATCAGACCATTGTCAAACAGTCCTGTAACTAAAAAGAACTTATTAAAACATTTCCATTCTGACCCCCCCCCCCCCACCACCAAATTATACAACCTCAAACCAGCCTATAAATGAACACACAGCAGTGCTGAGGAATACAATAAAACAATGTATAGTGCACAAATAGAAAGTATGCTAAACAGCTTTCGAACCAAAACATTTCAAATCAACAGAGATGGAATAAATTCAGCCATAAATTATATAAATTACATATTTGAAACAACAGCAACAAATTAAAAACTCAGGAAAACAAACAGAAAAAAAACACAACTTAAAAAACAAACTCACAAAAGTGGAGACAAATTAGAGCCCAATGATTACTGAGGCATCTGTGTGAGCAGTAACCTGGGGAAGGTGTTCTGCAGTATCATTAACTCCCGGATACTGGCCTTCCTTAATGAACACAGTGTCCTGAGTAACAATCAGATTGGCTTCTTCCCATAAGAAAGCTGCAGGATAGATGAGCTTCACAGGAGAAACAAAGTGAGGACAATAAGAAGGAGAACAGTGAAACAATAAGGGGCTTGTGAGAATGCTCTTATGTGAATGAGATGCAGTGAAATGCCCTTGATGTTGATATCAATCATCCATATCGAAAGCATTACAGATTCACGATCATTTCAATGAACAGCTTAAGCTATAACAAGCAAGATTACCAGAACATACCACAGCACATATATTTTAAAGAACAGGAAATAGCTGTGACGAACACCACTGTGAATGAATGCACGTGATCTCAAGGGTAGATTGGTATGAAGAGAAAGGTGCATATTCATCCACTTGTGTTTCTCTCTTCAAATTAACACACTGGATTACTACAATGACAAGACTGAAATGTGTCATTCTGTGCTTGATTTTATCAGGTGTGTACTCTGAAAAAGCCATGATCATCGCTTTGCTTGTTAGTGTGTTTGTGTGTTTATGATTTGTTAATCTGTGTTTTTTATTTTGTGTTATTTTGATTCAGGTGTGCACAGTGAAGACCAGGTGACTCAAAGCCCTGATTCACAAATTTCAGAAGGAGAATCAGTTCAGATAAACTGTCACTATCAGACAAGCAGCTTTAATACAATGCACTGGTACAAACAAGCTCCAAACCAGGGTTTAAAATTCATCAACCGAGCCTGGGGCTCAGGAACACATGGAGATGATTCTGGGAAATATAAACCAGCAGTAGATACCTCATCTAAAACTGGCTCCCTGACAATACAGCCTTCAGTGTCTGATTCTGCCATCTACTACTGTGCAATAGAACCAGCACAGTGATACAAAGCAGCGCCCTACCCATACAAAAACCCTGGAGTGTATAGAGGCTAGTGATTACAATGCTGATGGCATTTCCAGTGACAGCTCTTCTGTGTAGAAGGGGAACCGCAGTGCACATTATAATGTGGTGAGTGCTGGATTTCCTGAGTCCTGGGAAGGTTCATTGAAAAGTGTGTAGGACAACTGCAGTTAGTCAATGAAGAATTGAAACCTCTTTGACTTGCATCCAGTTAACTGATAGTCTGTAAGTTAATAATGTAAATGAACTCCCTCCAAATCAGTGGCTTCTTTCAACAGTCAAAAGTAAATGATACTGTATCAGTAAAATCCCCTCCTGTGTATTAGATGATCTTTATTATTGGTTACACACAGAAACACTTTGATATCAGAAGGAAAAAAAATAAATAAAGAAACTTTTTTTTATCTTGTCAGTGGTGAGTTCTTCTGTTTTAATATTTTATTATCATAAAGACCACATTTTACATTAATATAAAACAAAGATATAGAAATACATACACACACACATACATACATACAATACTAATCAATGTAGTCATTGGCAAAATGACACAATTTAACAATTAAACATGATCGATGTTCTTCTCAAAACTATCAAAAAGACTATCTCTAATTATCAAGATCAATTTGTTTTGCCTCTCCGTCATTCCGTTATCCTTTACTCGTTAACACCATAATCAGTGTTTTCTTCTACAATACTGCTGTGAAACAAGTCACCTCTGATCATGAACATATAACAGTGTTTAAGAGGGAGTGCGTGTGTGTAACCGTGTTATGTGAAATGATACGTCAGTCTCTATGACTATGACACAGCGGGGTGTGTACTGGAGCTTCATATGTTACCATGACACGAATATCACAGTGTAACAAATTTTTTTTTTTTTTTTGGTTCCTGGGTAGTAAGTGTTATTTCCTAATTGATTATGCCTCAAAAGTATAGAAAAATGGCTATTATTCCCCACAAACTTTGCTTTTGTGACCAGGACAGTGATATTTTGAAATTGACCTATTTTCCAGAACATTCCAGATAGATTCAGTGCTGAGTAAACTTGGAGTAACTTCTAGAACTTTCTAGAACTTTCCAGTAATATAAATAGTAGTATAAATACAGGGGCCTTAAGCCCACCAGTTCAGTTTAGTTCCAGCTGCCTGAGTGGATACATATCTGCATTTTTCTGAGATGGCATCAAGAGGCTGCAATGGTGGCATTCCTGATGGGTCTCCAAGGCGGTTTTACCAAGTTTCCTTGCTATCTTTGCCTTTGGGACAGCAGGGACACCAAGGTGCACTACCACAGGCGGGACTGGCCACAGCGGACCGAGTTCTCTGTGGGGAGGAACAACGTCAAGTGGGAGCCACTGGTGGACCCCCGGAAGGTGCTGATGCCACCACTGCACATCAAATTGGGCCTTATGAAACAATTTGTCAGAGCTCTAGATAAGGAGTCTGTAGCCTTCAAGTACCTTCAAGACTTCTTCCCTAAGCTGTCTGAGGCAAAGGTCAAAGCCGGTGTCTTCGTCGGACCACAGATAAAGAAGATCCTGGAGTGCAATGAATTCCCCAAGAAGCTCACTAGTAAGGAGAAAGCGGCTTGGAACAGCTTTGTCGCAGTGGTTCGGGGCTTCCTGGGCAATCACAAGGCCGAAAACTATGTGGAGCTGGTTGAGACTCTGGTGAAGAACTACGGCACAATGGGCTGTAGGATGTCCCTCAAAGTCCATATCCTTGATGCTCATCTTGATAAATTCAAGGAGAACATGGGAGCGTACTCGGAAGAGCAAGGCGAGCGCTTCCTCCAGGATATACTGGACTTTGAATGCCGCTACCAAGGACAGTATAACGAGAACATGATGGGAGACTACATTTGGGGGCTGATTCGTGAAAGTGATTTACAGTATAATCGTAAATCTAAAAAAACTACTCACTTCTAAATCTTTTGTAGTCATTTTTGTATTACTTTAGTATAAATACATGTTAATTTGGATTCATATGTTGTTTTTTTCTGACTTTATGTGAACGAAAAGACAGAAATTCGCCCATTTTCTCATTGGAAATAGGTAAATTTCAAAATATCACTGTCCTGGTCACAAAAGCAAAGTTTGTGGGGAATAATAGCCATTTTCTATACTTTTGAGGCATAAGCAATTAGGAAATAACACTTACTACCCAGGAACCAAAAAAAAAAAAAAAAAAATTGTTACACGGTGTTATTATTATTCAGGTATTTACAAGAGACAAAGACGTTTCAGAGTTTCCAATTTATTGTGTTTTCTTTTGTTTTCTCAGCAATGGCAGCTGGAGACTCCATCAGTCCTGAACACACAGAGGTCTCTGGGATACAATGGGAATCAGTGACTCTGAGCTGCTCTACTCCACAAGCAGTGACAGTTTGATTCTCTACTGGTACCGGCAGTATTCACACCAGTCACCTCAATGCATGCTGTATAAAGGAGCCTGTTCATTGAGTGGTAGTATTCTATAATAATAATTATTATTATTATTGCAGGCATTTAGCAGACATCTTTATCCAAGGCGAATTACAGGGTTCATAATACAATAAAATACAATCGACTATAAAAAACAACATTACAGCATAACAACCTCAGCATCACTATAACAAATTGAGACACACACAACAGTGAACATTAAAAAGTACAGAGTAAATAAATACAATAGAGAAAGAAAAGACATGTCTGCAGATTAAACAGGACAGCTCAGAAATAGAAAAGAAAAAAAGACAGAAGAGAAGTTCTGCAGGATCTAGTATAGTCTAAACAAGTGAGTTCTGAGGAGGCGCTGGAATGTGGTGAGACACAATGTAGTCCTAGTGCTCATGGGCATCTGGTTCCACTACTGGCAGGCAAGAGAGGAAAAGGAGCAAGCAGAGGCAGCAGAACACCTGAGGGAAGGCATGAGCAGTCAGCTTGCAGAGGAGGAACAGAGAGGGTGAGAGGGGATATAGGGAGAGACGAGAAATTGAACAAAGAGGGTGAGAGGGGATAGAGGGAGAGATGAGAGATTGAACAGAGAGGGTGAGAGGGGATAGAGGGAGAGATGAGAGATTGAACAGAGAGGGTAAGAGGGGATATAGGGAGAGATGAGAGATTGAACAGAGAGGGAGAGAGGGGGTATAGGGAGAGATGAGTGATTGAAGAGAGAGGATGAGAGGGGATATAGGGAGAGATGAGAGATTGAACAGAGAGGGTGAGAGGGGATAGAGGGAGAGATGAGAGATTAAACAGAGAAGGTGAGAGGGGATACAGGGAGAGATGAGTGATTGAACAGAGAGAGTGGGAGGGGATATAGGGAGAGATGAGAGATTGAACAGAGAGGGTGAGAGGGGATACAGGGAGAGATGAGAGATTGAACAGAGAGGGTGAGAGGGGATATAGGGAGAGATGAGAGATTGAACAGAGAGGGTGAGAGGGGATACAGGGAGAGATGAGAGATTGAACAGAGAGGGTGAGAGGGGATAGAGGGAGAGATGAGAGGAGATATAGGGAGAGATGAGAGATTGAACAGAGAGGGTGAGAGGGGATATAGGGAGAGATTGGAGGTAGGAAGGAGTAGATTGGTGAAGAGAGCAGAGGGAAAGGATAAGGGTATTAAATTTGATATGAGCAGTGATAGGAATCCAGTGAAGAGTATGAGAGAGAGGAGCAGCCTGTATTCTAATACTACACAATTTGTGCAAGGCTGTTTCAGCTCTGCTACAGACAGACTCCACCACACTTACCATTACAGTTGTTAAAGTGGGGTTACTGGGGCTTTCTTCTTGAAATGAACAGGAAAAATAAACACAAATAGATGTTTAAAGATGAAGCAAGTTCCCTGCAAGCTCAATATTGGCAAACAGAACACATTCCCAAACCCCAACATATCCTGTCTTGACTGCTTGGTGTTGATGTTACACTGAACAGCAGAACAGGAGGCAGCTGCTTGGATAAAAAAAAAAAAAGATGAATTAAAAGAAACAACAAGAAACTTGCACCAACTTGGATTTCTGTGTATCTATTATTCTCTCTCTCTCTCTCTCTCTCTCTCTCTCTCTCTCTCTCTCTCTCTCTCTCTCTCTCTCTCTCTCTCTCTCTCTCTCTCTCTCTCTCTCTCTCTCTCTCTCTCTCTCTCTCTCTCTCTCTCTCTCTCTCTCTCTCTCTCTCTCTCTCTCTCTCTCTCTCTCACACACACACACACACACACACACACACCTTCACTCTATATTCTGGTGCAAGGTGTTTCTCTTCCAGTGAGCTGGATGTCACATTTCTGAAGATGTATCTCTATGTAGGGCTGTTGTTAAGCATTGCATTCTGTAAGTAATCTTGTCAATCTGATGGACAGCTATGTATTCATCATTTTATCCATCCCACTTTCATCTTCACTGAAGTCAGTAAATATGTCATTCTATTATTTTCAATTGCTGTTATTATTTTAACAGGTATTTCCTCTGGAGACCAGATCAGCCAGAAGGAAGCGTCAGTGTTAATGACAGAAAAGGAGACGGCTACACTGGAATGCACCTTCAGCACAAGCAGCACCAGATACTGGCTCCACTGGTACCGCCAGTATCCCGGGACAGCACCTCAGTTTATACTGTTCAGTGGATCAGACAGCTTCACTGCAGATTATGCCAAAGAACGATTCTCCTCCACTGCAGACAAAAGCAGCGGTTTAACAACGTTAACCATTTCTAGAGTGCTCCTGGAAGACAGCGCTGTGTATTACTGTGCACTGCAGCACACAGTGATACAGTACTGGGGACACTCGTACAAAAACCTGCTGCGCACTCAGAGCACTAATTACACTTGTTCTTATATTGTTTATAAACCAGGAATGATACTGAGGTTAGCCTCAACAGGAAGACGGTTGACATATTATAATTTAACACACATTTCATTTGACGTGCTGTAATTGTTTGGCTTAAGTTTCAAAGAAGTGTGGTCAGATTGCATTTCAGATTCAGAAATGTTGGTTCCTGTTACAGTAAACTGTCATTTATTTCCACTTATTTATGCTTTATCATTAAAGTCATTCTCATTATCCCTTGCACTTGAGAAGCAACAATTCTGTGAATCTTGAGCTCCAGCACCTTTCCAATTGTGCCTATTTGCTTGATGCTTGATAAGGTTGCCCCAGTTGCTTCTCCTAACTTGGACTTTTGTGTTTGATATTAACACTTGAAATGTATTTGCTTACGATTGTAAGTCGCCCTGGATAAGGGCGTCTGCTAAGAAATAAATAATAATAATAATAATAATAATAATAATAATAATATCACCCCTTTAAATGGCTGTTGTATTTTTCTAACTTGTTTTTTTTTACATTGACAATATTTTTGTTATAGAGCAATACAACAATAATGCATTGATGCTTTCATTCAATGTTGTGAGGCTGGACCCTCACTCGCACTGCAGCCCGTGGACTTGTCTGTGTGACGAGCTGTTATCTGGTCACTTGATTACTTACCTTTCCCTGAAAACAAAGATGTAAAGAACTAAAATTAAATATTGTACTTCCCTGTATCACACTGTTCTGCAGCCAGGAAGTGCTGTTAAATCGTCAGGTGATGAGAAAAAAGAAAAAAAGAGAATTATTGTTAACTTTTCAATTCTGATAATTTGTGTGTTGTTTAGTATGTTAAATTGACAAGTGTTTAGTAAATATGGCTAATACAGTGGCTCTCAAAAGTATTCACCCCCCTTGGACTTTTCCACATTTTATTTTGTTACAACATGGAATCAAAATGGATTTAATTAGGAGTTTTTGCCACTGATCAACACAAAAAATGTCCATAATGTCAAAGTGAAAAATAAAATCTACAAATTGTTCTAAATTAATTACAAATATAAAACAGAAAATAATTGATTGCATAAGTATTCACCCCCTTTGCTATGACACACCTAAATAAGCTCTGGTGCAACCAATTGTCTTTAGAAGTCACATAATTAGTTGAATGGAGTCCACCTGTGTGCAATTAAGGTGTTTCACATGATTTCAGGTTAAATACACCTGTCTCTGGGAGGTCCCACAGTTGGTCAGTACATTTCCTAACAAAAACTACATCATGAAGACGAAGGAACATTCAAAGCAAATCCGGAATAAGGTTCTTCAAAAGCACCAATCAGGGGTAGGATATAAGAACATTTCCAAGGCATTGAATATCCCCCGGAGCACAGTAAAGTCCATTATTAAGAAATGGAGAGAATATGGCACAACTGTGAATCTGTCTAGAACAGGCCGTCCTCAAAAACTGAGTATCCGGGCTAGAAGGGCACTAGTCAGGGAGGCCACCAAGAGGCCTATGACAACTCTAAAGGCGTTACAGTCTTCCACGGCTGAGCTGAGAGACACTGTGCATACGGCAACAATAGCCCGGGTGCTTCACAAAACTGACCTTTATGGGAGAGTGGCAAAAAGAAAGCCATTGTCGAAAAAATCTCACATCAAATCTCGGCTAAAGTTGGCCAGATGGCATGTGGGAGACTGAGACCAAGTGGAAGAAAATTCTATGGTCTGATGAGACCAAAATAGAGCTTTTTGGCCTCAACGCTAAGCATTATGTTTGGCGCAAACCTAACACCGCACATCATCCTGAGAACACCATCCTTACCGTGAAGCATGGTGGTGGCAGCATCATGCTATGGGGATGCTTCTCTGTGTCAGGGCCTGGAAAGCTCGTGAAGATAGAGGGCAAAATGGATACAGCAAAGTACAGAGAAATCCTGGAGGAAAACCTGCTGAAGTCTGCAAGAGACCTGGGACTTGGGAGATGATTCATCTTCCAGCAGGACAATGACCCCAAACATACACCCAAAGCCACACTGGAGTGGCTTAAAAACAAAAAGGTCAATGTCCTGGAGTGGACCGCTCAAAGCCTGGACCTCAATCCAATTGAGAATATGTGGAAAGAGTTGAAAATTGTTGTTCATCAAAGGTCCCCATCCAGCTTGACGGAGCTTGAGCAATTTTGCAAAGAAGAATGGGCAAAAATTGCAGTGTCCAGATGTGCAAAGCTGATAGAGACTTATCCAAATAGACTCATGGCTGTAATAAAGGTGCCTCTAGCAAATATTGACTCAAGGGGGTGAATGCTTATGCAATCAATTGTTTTCTGTTTTGTATTTGTAATTAATTTAGAACAATTTGTAGATTTTATTTTTTACTTTGACATTATGGATGTTTTTTGTGTTGATCAGTGGCTAAAACTCCTAATTAAATCCATTTTGATTCCATGTTGTAACACAATAAAATGTGGAAAAGTCCAAGGGAGGTGAATACTTTTGAGAGCCATTGTATATATTGTGAGCAAGGAGAGGGTTAAATTCCTCCCTGCTGAAGAAAAAAAATTGCAAATGCACATTGTTTTAATTTAATTGTTTTGTTAAATTGTTTAATTATATTTGTTAATTGTTTTATTATTAATTATCCCCTGCACCTGGTGATCATTGTAAATTAGAGCCAGGTGCAGGGTATTTGAAGGAAGCGGCCAGTCTGTTCAGGGCTGCTGGTGTGTATAGAAGCCCGCTTGATAGTGTGCTCAAGCATAAAGGGAAAAAAACAACAACAACAACAACAACAACAATATATATGTATTTTTTTTCTCAAGGTTGGGATGCTAAATATAAATAAAGCGTGACGTCACTCAGAGTGGATCAGATTGCGGTCAAAATTAGTACCACATGGAGCTGGACTCACACAATCAACACAATGACATTTTATTATCATTCTACTAATTACAAATAGCTGTGTTATTTGGTAAACTATTCCTGCTCACACTGCAGCTGCTTCAAGTACACATCACTCGTGTCGTTTCATATCATCATGTCTCCAGTGAACACTCCAGTGTGGAATAGTTCTCACCTGCATCATCGGTCACGTGTGCAGCTTCTGTCTCATCTTCCAACTCTGCAGTTCTTGAGCTCTCCTCATTCTGCACTCACACAGGCATCGAGCATGGGGCGAGGAAATCAGCAGCACAGTGTTCTCACTACAGCTCTTCTGCTGATTCCGATAGGTGTGTATGCAGGGCTTGGTTTCAATTCAAATACTCGCATTATTCACATAGGAGCACACACATATTCTATATCTTTAACATGGATTTATTGAACTGTATTTCAGAGAGAAGTTTTGGGGATTCAGTGGCACAGTCTCCAGCTGAGATATTGACACCTGAAGGAAATGAAACAATATTAACCTGTCAATATAATACAACAGACAACAACCCTTATCTATTCTGGTATAAACAAAACCCTGGAGAATCTTCAGAATATATACTGCACACCAACCAGTATCTGAGTGATCCCTCAAGTGAGTTTCCAGCCCGTTTCTCAGCTGAGCTGAACTGAACCCCAGCAGCTGAACAGTGCCTTTGAGAATACAGCAGTGTGAGCTCACTGACTCTGCAGTGTATTACTGTGCTCTGAGGCCCACAGTCACAGGAACTCTACACCTCGCCCTGCAACAACCACCTGCTGCTCTTTGCACTTCAGCATTGCATTGGAAATGTGAATGTTTTAAACTGTGGCAAGCAGCTATGATGTTTAAAGTTTTAATTGAACCTTTCCCAGACCCTATGGTAAAACTACCATTGTCTGTGCCTCATTGCAGTATTGCTAAATCTCTAGATACCGACATGAACAAGAAAACTATTTTAAGCAACAAGGTGAAGAACAAGATATGTATACACCAAGTTTCAGGTCATGTGTAGTGGTTATCATGTGTTGCAGCATAGACACCATTGTTATTACTATCTCTATATCTGTAATATTTCATTTGCGGTTGATATGAGTCACAGAATGTAATTATGGGTAATTTAAGGGTCTATGCTGCCAACTTGTGGTCAAGATTATGGGGGCAGCATCCTATGGTACAGTGTATCTGTGGAGATATGATAACAAAACCCTTGCTTGTAGAGGCTGTGTTTCATTAGAGTCACCATAAGAAACTGCATTTAGTAAAAAAACACACATCAGTTAATCCTCCAACCGAACAGATGGCACTGTGACTGTCCTTTACCATGTTATGACATCCAAACTCTCTGACATCCTATTGTGAGTCGAAGCACATGGAAACTTAAAACGTAAGACTTTCTTATAAATAAAATAATATAGCTAGAGTGTTGGTGATTTTTTTTTTTTTAATAACATTTGTAAGCCTAGGCTATTGATTGTATGAGTAATTTATATATATATATATATGATACCGACTAAATTTGAAGATATGTGTAAATATATGAATGCATCTCCAGAGATACACTGTACGGGTTTGACTTGGAAGGCATAAAATGCAAAATTCTAAAGGTGCATGAATGTCCTTATTTTATACAGCATATATGAGGGCAGGCATTGCAGCTTCTGTGTTTCATGAAGGAAAACAGCACAAAACAGCATTCCACCGGATAGCAGTGATGAGGAAGGTGAACCTTTACAGTGCAGTCTATTTTGTATTATTTATTATGACTTTTTCCAATATAAAGCGAATATAAGTCTTTCCAAAGATTCCTGAATACTACCTTTTAATTCTTTGCCTCCAAAGACATGTAATTAAATTTTAAGAATGAATCCTACTGTTTCGTTTTCTGTCTCAGCAATTTGTCAGTCCCAGACTGTTGTGTAAAATGATATGTTAAATAAACAGGAGAAAAAAAGAAATGTGTTAACCAGATTATTCTGCCTTTTATTGCAACTGTGGTACCATTCAGTGAGCGAAAATTGTAAAGGGTACTTTAGCTGAAACCTCCTGACAGAAGGGGTACGTTTCAAAAAAGAGGTTGAAAACCCCTGGTTTACCGACATTTCTGGTGACTTTAGAATGTCTAAATAGCGACATCTATCGACTTTGTGTGGTTTCTCTAGCGACTTCCTGCTTTGTGGAGTTGGCAACACTGAACTCAGTATGTTTATATTTTAAATAGTTTGCCAGTGTTGTTTATGGAATTGGTGACCACATCTTTAATTGTGCCCAGTTCTAATATGGAAACAGTATGCTGCTGCTCCCATGCGCAATGTTAGTGAAGTTTTGATCTGACAGCAGGTAACACAGACAGCTCTTATGATTACATGAAAGCAGAACGCACAGAAATACTGTAATTAGGGCGCGTACTGTTGAGAAAAAGGAAAAAAAATGCTGATGTTAATACAGTACTTCTCTGCGCTTACAAGCATTTGCACTCGATGAAATTGTTACTGTCCTTCTTGCACTGCAGTTTATATTTAAAAAAAAATCATATCACATGTTTTAATATGCACACCAACTTCATGTCGCATTCATGAATATTGACACAGGCTTTTAAATGGAGAGGCAGTATTTTTGTGAACGGTTATTGTCTTAAATGAATAAAGCATTGAGTTAAACATCATTCTGAATATGTAAATCAAACAACATACATTGGCATTCATTTAAACTCCGTCCATTATAACTGTGGGGAAAAGAAAAACACACACGTTACATGATTTAAAGGTTTAATTTAACACTAGAAAAGCCTGTCTGGAGGATATCATTGCTGCTACTAAAACAAACACAGTTATAAAATGCGATGTTGAACCGTTTCTCTAACTTCTGATAACTGTTCTTTTCAACTTTATACTGAATATCTTCACAATGAGTGTAATATAAATTCAGTTGACACCTATCTCTCACTCTCTTCTGTGCTGAAAGGGAAACCTTATATCATGATTTAATTACTGAAGTTGTATTTGTAAACGTAGCCTGCTAATTTTCACATGTCATTATATATATATATATATATATATATATATATATATATATATATATATATATATATATATATATATATATATATATATATAATCACACAAAACTAGTACCAAACCACTAAGTTATATATTTCAAGTCATTTTAAAGACTCTCACTGTGTTCAGTTTTTCTTTTCTTTTTTTTACATAAACGTGAATTAATTAAATAATGGAGTAAACATCTTGAAAAAATATGGTTAATGTGTTTGATCATGTGTACAGTATAAACATTGTCAACAGACATTGCCTGCCTGTACCAATAACCATGTTATATGCAGGTCTCCTCACTGCAGTCCTCTATTTAAACTTTGGTAAAGATGTATTTTTATTGTAATTACAATTTCGTGGATTCAGCTGCAGTTACCACATCGTGCATAACTCTATTTTTTCTATTTTACAGACTGCAGTCGTGGAGATGAAATTAATCAACTCAATGACACGATTACCTCGACAGTTAGCAGCGACACGAGGATATTCTGCAATTACTCCCTGAGCAGTAGCGCTGACAATGAGAATCTGTTCTGGTACAAGCAGACTCCAGGCAGCTCCCCTCGATATCTGCTTCATCGCATGAAAGGTTCCACTGATGAACTCCGATCAGATGAAACTGAGGCCAGGTTTTCCATTCAGTTGGACACATCGCAGAAGATGACTAGTTTAACAATCGTGAACACGCAGCTGTGTGATTCTGCAGTGTACCTGTGTGCGCTGAGTACCACGGTGCTGTCTTTACATTACTGCCTTCTACAATAACACAGCGCATTCAGTGCGCACTAATTAACACCTTCACTGGAAAAACACACAAACAAAATCACATGTCTGTTTTATTTGTGCGGTTGCGGTTTAAACATCTCAGTTACAATGTGTATGTACAGTATGTTATTATTATGATATGTAAGAGAGCGAGAAGCTTTAAAAAGCAATCAGATTACAGTGAATCTTGGATAAAAACTACACTTCAATAAAAAGAATGTCTTATTTCTTAAGTTAAATGTAATGTTTTATTTATATTTATGTTATTTGCATTTATTAATTGTATGTATTGTTTAGCTTGTTGTTGTAGTGTTGTTGTTGTTGTGTAGTTTAGAAGCTCACTGTGTGTTTTGTCAAACAGCACTGCTTGGAATCTTCTTCCAGATTTGAGAGCTTTGATCAACATTACAAGCCACATTACAATGTGCTGTTGGTCCTGTCATATCAAACAGCACTGCTAGGTTATAAGCAATACATAAATAAACAAATACATCTTTATTCAATAAACGTGGTTTTGGCATTTTTTTAAAAAATATTGTATGTGTGTATTTACTGTGCTATCAACAGTAAGCGTCCTGTCATAAACACACCCTACAATAATAAATATTACATTGTACAGGAAACTCAACATGTACAACATCTAGTAAACAACCAAACAGTGCGCACACACCTGCGCTTCAATATGAAGTCAGACAAGGACGTGCTCGATATCAATATAAAGGGAATCGATTAACGTTTAAACACTGGTACGTATATCACGGATTCAAAGAGTTTTTCGTTGTGTTCATTTTGTACACGCTGGCACTGGGGTGCGTTTGCATGTGTTTTATTCAAACGTTATATATGGCAAATTAAAATATTTTAAATGTCTGTTTAGGATGATTACCTAAAGTTTATCGGATATTTTCATAAAGCATTTACCCCCGGGCCTCTCTCAAAAGTGCAGTTGTTTTGACATGTTCCGTCTTTCTGCTATTTTTATAATAAATAAATTAATTAAATAAAGAAATAATCCCTGCCCTGCTTAACCCTACTAATTTGCACACGTGTATTATTATAATTATACACGAAAAATGTATATTATGTAAGAAAAGCCCACAAAATAATAGAGATTTACAATTCTAGTTGAGCTATGCAATACGAGAAGCGCTCCTCTTACTCTCCTGCCCCGCCCACTCACTGCCATTTCCCACAGACAAAGTAAAAATGATCAGTTTAACCCTATGGTCTGTACGACAGTTCAAGGGAATCCCACCAGGAGGCGGTGTAGGACAAGCTTTTGTCTACACTGTACAAAATATCAAATACATTAAGAGACATTGGGCCATATCAATGTTAAAATATATATATATATATATATATATATATATATATATATATATATATCTATATACATTATCGGTCAAAAGTTTTAGAACACCTCAATTTTTCCAGTTTTTATTGAATTTTACGCAGTTTAATGTCTCAATGTACTCTGAAATTAAAGCATAGAACAAATAAATAATTGGAGATAAAAAAGAAATCATGGAATCGTTTTGTTTAACAAAATTTAATCTAAATTTTTGATTTATGAAAGTAGCCACCTTTTGCAGATATAACAGCCGAACACACTCGTGGCATTCTTTCTACAATGGAAATCAAATATTGTTTGGAAAGTTCTTCCCAACACTGTTGCAGAAGTTCCCACAAATGTGTTGCACTTGTAGGTTGCTTTGCTTTCACCCTTCTGTCCAGTTCATCCCAAACCAGCTCGATGGTGTTTAAGTCTGGAGACTGTGCTGGCCATTCCATGATTTGAAGCCTACCGTCTTGTTCTTTTCTTCTAAGGTAGTTCTGACATAGCCTGGAGGTATGTTTTGGGTCATTATCTTGCTGTAGGATGAACCCCTGACCAACTAGGCGTATACCAGAGGGTATTGCATGGTGCTGCAAAATGCTGTGGTAGCAGTTTTGGTTCAGGGTGCCACTCTGGATCCAGCAAAAGAGCCCCAGACCATCACGCTTCCTCCTCCATGTTTGACAGTTGGTGTCACACACCGAGGAACCATCCTTTTGCCTACTCAACAGCGTACAAAAACCCTGCGTGATGAACCAAAGATTTCAAATTTTGATTCCTCGGTCCATAAGACCTTCTTCCAGTCTTCAGTAGTCCACTGGCGGTGCTTCATGGCCCAGGCAAGCCTCTTTTTCTTATTTTGCCATCTTAGCAATGGCTTTCTTACTGCCACTCGACCTGTCAAACCTGCAGCTCGAAGTCTTCTCTTCACAGTTGAAACTGAGACTTGCTTACTTCGACCAGTGTTAAGCTGTGCTTGAAGCTGTTGTCCTGTGAGTCGCCTATCACGCAAGCTGTTGATTCTCAGAAACTTGTCTTCTGATTCTGTTGTGGCTTTGGGTCTGCCAGACCTCTTCCTGTCAGAGTTTCCTCCAGTTTCCAAGTGCCTTTTGATGGTGTAGGAAACTGTACTCACTGACACCTTGGCTTTCTTTGCAATTTCGCTAAAGAAAAGACCTACACTTTTAAGGGTTATAATGGTCTGTCTATCTTCCTTTGTTAATTGCCTTTTTCTCGCCATTATGAGAGCAATATACTACTTCCTGCAGTACAATACTGTCCAAATAATGCTTAAGAGGGTGTAGTAACACAGTCTGTTCCAACACTGCTTTTATACAGACAGAGGGTTTGTAAGTAATTAATAAAAGTTGGGACACCTGTAGGAATTGTTAGCATCAACTTTCAAGGCTTAATTTACTTCCATTGCTGCAGAACAGCTGTAAGTTGTTAACCCATTACTTGTTCCCTGAAAAAGGCCTTTTTGTATAACTCTGAAATGTACATTATTTTTCAGTTTTTGGTAACCTAAACTTTTTTTTTTTAACCTCTGGCAGTTTACCGCTTACCTTTGTACCATTTCAGGTTATTCACTGGACTTGAACTGCTTAAATTTCAATAAAAACTGGAAAAATGGGGGTGTTCTAAAACTTTTGACCGGTAGTGTATATCAAGGATCTCTTTCAAGATCCTTGATATCCTTCAGTCTGCGCTTATGCACTGCTCTCTTCAATTGAAACCACAGGTTTTAAATGGGGTTCAAGTCCGGAGACTGAGATGGCCATTGCAAAATGTTGATTTCGTGGTCAATTAACCATTTCTTTGTGGATTTTGATGTGTGCTTGGGGTCATTGTCTTGCTGGAATATCCACCTGTGGCCAAGTTTCAGCCTCCTGGCAGAGGCAACCAGGTTTTTGGCTAAAATGTCCTAGTACTGGGTAGAGTTCATGATGCCGTTGACCTTATCAAGGGCCCCAGGACCAGTGGAAGTAAAACAGCCCCATAACATCAAAGATCCACCACCATATTTTACAGTAGGTATGAGGTTCTTTTCTACACACGCATCCTTCTTTCGACGTCAAACCCACCGCTGGTGTGCGTGGCCAAAGAGCTCTATTTTCGTTTCATCTGACCATAGCACCTGGTTCCAATCGAAGTGCCAATGCCGTTTAGCAAACTCCAGGCTCTTACGTTTGTTGGTTGCTCTCAATAAAGGCTTTTTTTCTGGCAACCCTTCCAAATATCCTATTGGCATGGAGGTGGCGTCTAATTGTAGATTTGGAGACTTGGTGACCCCAAGATGCAACCAAGTTGTGTAATTCTCCAACTGTGGCCCTTGTATTTCCCTTTGCCTCCCGAACCATCTGCCTCACTGTGTGTGGGGGCAAGATACACTTGCGTTCTCTATCAGGCAAGTTTACCACTGTTCCAGTGGTCTTGAACTTCTTAATTATTGCCCTAATAGTGGTAAGTAGTATGTTTAGTTTTTAGCTATTGTTTTGTACCCATTACCTGATTTATGAAGGTCAACAACCATTTGTCTCTTTTCATTTGTGGGTTCTTTGCCTTTCCCCATGGTGATGGATGACAAATGGATTTCATATGCGTGTTACCTCATTTTTATACCCCAGTGAAACAGGAAGCCATGGAAGGCCACAATACAGTTCCTTAAGACTGAGATGAACTTAAAGAAATAGAATGTTAATGCATATTTAATTTTGTTTGATTTTATTTATAAGAATCTTTAGCGGTGCCAATAATTCTGACACCTATCTTTTTGAGAAAATGTTTTATTACTTGTTAATAAAAAACTTTCTCTGAGCAATTGTATTAGAATAAAATATGGTTTTCCCATATATTTGAGCATAAAATATAGCTCATTACCTGTGTTGTTTATTTTATACATCCTTTTTTGCTCATCTTTATCAAGTGTGCCAATAATTCTGGAGGTGACTGTATATACAGGTTGAGATCGCTGGTGGTTTGCTGCTGTATCTTCCATTCTCAATGCACTCACAGATGCCAGGGATGTTTGCTGAAATGCGATTGGATAAAAAGGTCAGGCATTCCACCCCCCACCCACCGACTGCAAAACACCCATTCCACAGCATCCACACAGCCTATACAGCATGCACACTGACAGACCAGGCTGAACGAAACCCCATAGACTAGACGGCAAACCTTGACATACTCTACTGCATGGCACTGGAAATGTTCTGTCTTTTGACATACATGCGTAGGTCCTGGAACTGAAGTGGTTAAGCCAGGCAGGAAAACATTCCAGCTCATGTGTTGAAGGCAAGTTGAACTTTTGACATCTGTCTATGAAGCAACACATGGACACATTTCCAAATGAAGTCATTTATCCTTAAATAATATTTTTAAAGTTCTAAGCCTTCAACTACGTATTATATGTAGAGTCTAGGGACATTATAAGATGTATTTTTTTTCTTCATATCCACAGAGACAGGTGACGTTTGTATTCCTGCTGTTCTTCCAGATTCCTGCTCCAGTCTGAAGCAATACGACTACAGTCAAACCTGCAAGAGAGAATGGATTACAAATACAGGGTGGTCAGAAAGTCAGAGGTGAGAAAGAGCTGCATTCGACTGTGACTTCAGTCCTTCAATACTGAGCAATCACACTTGCCAAATAAAACAGAATGGAGGCTTGGCAAACCTGCACAGTGAGCACCTTAACCACTGTGCAAAACAGCTGGACTTGTCTACATTCTCGACTGCAGGGGTTTTAACCTCATCAGAACAGGATGAATAATGCTTTTGGAAAGTTTTGCTGACTCTGCTGATAACAGATTGATTTGCAAAGAAATGTCACCCTACCCAGTACACACATCTTTACCACATCATAATGAACCAAAATAAAATGATTGTGCCTACCTGTAGCTGCTCTAGTGCTTACAGTATAGCAAAGAGTCACATTCCTCTTTGTTAATACAGAATCATTTCTAGATTTCATTTTTACTTGCTTCCCTTTTATTTACAAATCTGCACAACATTCTTTCTTCCCCAAACAGTTTAAATGATTGTTTTATTTTTTATTTTTTTACACGACTGTGAAACTGACGTGAATCACATCCTAGGCCAACAAATTGTCGCGTAATTGCCACATGTATAAAACTTGAGGGCTGGTTCAATGTTCTTTGAAAAACGAACCCCTCGTTATTACAAACAGTGGTAGACAAGGTATCAGCCATTTATCCACTTGGTTTATCCCCTCATACATTTAACCAGCCCTAAAGTTATCACTTAAATATTACAGCTATTACAGGAAAGTGAAACCTTATTGAATTAGGTGAAAAGGCAGGCCATGCTGGTAAACAGGCATTCAAATCCAACGTGCACAAAGAGAACATGCAATTTAATATGAAGAGGAACACTCCTAAAAGACTGGGAAACAAGGCGTGCACAATATTGGTGAGTAAGTTGTACAAAGCCTCTTTTCCTTCTTTACTGATACCCACACGATCAGGCGACGGCCACCTCTCTGGAGCTCCTCCTTCACATTCAGTTTTTTCTTCCCATCTGGACTGAACTGATTCCCTAGAAGACTGAAAGAGACAGGATTAGAAATACACATGGCTTATTTCAGCAAATTGTAGTATCCAATACCCTAACCTTCTGTGATTAATTATATATTGTTTTATTTTATAAAAGGCAGAGGTGGAGTAGATTACACACAAACATGCTTCAGCCCAAGAACCATTATAAGCATAATTCTATAACCCATCAAACAGGTGGCTTAAATATGAAATGCTACTGTGACCGAATCAATTCACTTATTAGGTCAAGTACCCTTCATCAGGGCCGTACCAAGGGGGGTGCGAGCAGTGCGGCCGCACAGGGCGTTGACCTGAGGGGGGCGCCGATCGATTGGCTGATGAATAAGAAGTAAAACAAATGTGTGCAATAACAATTCAAAACAAAAATAACATGACATGGTTTGAGTTACCCGACCGACCGGATTTTTCCCCATACGACTATAAATATTACTTTGCTGATAATGGGGTAAAAATCAAGGGGTTTAAAATCAAGGGAAGTAATGGTAAAACTTTACAATGCATTAGTTAGACCTCACCTAGAATATTGTGTTCAGTTCTGTTCACCTCGTTACAAAAAGGAAGTGTGCAAAGAAAGAAAGAGTGCAAAGAAGAGCAACCGGAATTATCCCGGGTTTAAAAGGAATGTCGTATGCAGACAGGCTAAAAGAATTGAATCTATTCAGTCTTGAACAAAGAAGACTACGCGGTGATCTGATTCAAGCATTCAAAATCCTAAAAGGTATAGACAATGTCGACCCAGGGGACTTTTTTGACCTGAAAAAAGAATCAAGGACCAGGGGTCACAAATGGAGATTAGATAAAGGGGCATTCAGAACAGAAGATAGGAAGCACTTTTTTACACAGAGAATTGTGAGGGTCTGGAACCAACTCCCCAATAATGTTGTTGAAGCTGACACCCTGGGATCCTTCAAAGAAGCTGCTTAATGAGATTCTGGGATCAATAAGCTACTAAGAACCAAAACGAGCAAGATGGGCCGAATGGCCTCCGCTCGTTTGTAAACTTTCTTATGTTCTTATATACACAACACTTCTGTTTTTACTAGTCTAGAATATAAAGCCTTCCGTTCCCTTTCAATTCGAAGACGACCATCACTACATTATGTATGGGATATTCCTGCCCTTCAGGTAGGTATTGCTGAGCTCTCTATACCAGAGCTGCCGAAGGCCCCTTCCTGGGATGACGCACTCGGTCCCGCCCACCAAGGGAATAAAACCGTCACTCGCAGGAAGATCTTCCTCTTTTTCCCTCTCAAGACGGTACGGTAAGACCTCTGTGTTGAGCTTCTCGAGTTGATTCGAGTCAGTTGTATTTCCCCTGCATTCGTGCTGAAAGCTGGCGTGCCACTTTCCTGGAATCAGCGACTTAAAGACAGAGTCCTTTTTGCCTTTCTGTCTTTCAGCGGCCTTCACGCTTGCATGGTAGGCCGCTCTTTATATCTGTCAGTTGTATGTGAGCGACTGCCTGTGCAGTCATCCATGAATGATGGTCTATTCTTACTGAGAGTACACGTGTCCTCCTCGGGGCTAGGCCCTGGGTGCCCCAGACGTCCTATCCCAGGACTCTCTGCTGGACATTCCAAATGCGCAGGCCGTCTGCAGTCGTTCCCCATCTCCGCAAGCGAGACGGGTGAAGCGTTCTAAGCAGGTGAGGGACATTATGGACCTCAAGGCCCAGATGGCCCAGGTCCTGGAGCTCTTGACTAAACAGGCGCCAGCAGCCCAAGCCCCTGTCCAGGCCCCGCTGCAGCCTCATTTGCCATACCCCCCTGTGACAGGATGACTGGGCGGTGACGTCACAACAGAAGCAGGAAGGTAAAGCACTGACACCAGGGACTGCAGTTAAAGTAAGACGCGGCTGGCCGCCGTTTTTATTAACAAATAACAAAAATAAATAAAAGGCTTGAACAAAAAAACACTTGCTCACAGAGCAAAATAAAACGGTTTAAATAAAACAAATCACTAACACAAAATAATATAAAACACAGGTCAGGCTGGGCAGATTGCCTTCACTGTTCCTATGTCTTTAAGTTTAGTTTCGTTTTCCGCTCTCTCGTTCCTCTCGCTCTCTCCTCTCTAACACCCACCACGAGCTGCAGAGCTGCAGGCTTTTTATATCGTGGCCGAGGGGTTTAACTAGTTAGTAATTATTCTATTACCCCTCGGCCACAATCTGCACGAGTTTATTAATTATGTGTGACTGCCGGCTAGATTAACAATGCAGTAGCCGACAGCCACACATTACCACAAGGTTTCAGAAAACAAAACAAAAACACACAGGCACTTCGCCGTCACTAAATACATAAACAAAACAATAACAAAACCCGCGGCGTTTCGCCGTCATATTCACAATAAATAAATACAATAATAACAGAACACACGGTACCTCGCTGTCATAAATATAATAAATCATAATAAAACAAACACAAAACAATAATCTGCACAGGGGCGGAGGGGGAACCCCGTTCTAAAATAAAATAAACAAATCAATGTACAGGGCACCTCGCCCTGTTACACCCCCCTTCCCCCAAGGAAGTGCAGGGGGGGTGGGAAGGGTCGCCTCAGCTGGTGCATGAGGATGCGCTATCCATAGCTGCCTGGGGTGACGGAGCTTCTTTCTCCTCCGATATGCAAGTATGTGAGACCCTTGCGGAGGAATAGCCTGGCTTTGAGAGCGTTTCAGAAGCCAGTACCACCCCATTGTCCAGCTCGGTCTTGGCACTCGTGGGATGTGCTGCAGTTTTCCTGCAGGTCCCCTGGACGCCAGCGGCAGAACCACGCCGGTCCGTTTTTCGGACACAGGCGCTGGCTCCTCGCTGTCAGAGATTCCCGGCTTTCTCAGACTTCATGGAGGAAGTACGCTCCTCCTGGGATCGGCTTCGGGTCCTAGCGTGCTGAAACAGGCTGCACCGATCGACTCCTTGGAAGGCGGTGATTAGCTCGGCCTGGCGGGGTTCCCCCCAGTAGACTCCACCATTGCGGCCCTGGTTAAGGTCCCGCCAGTGGGTGGTCTTGCTAGAGACCCGGCGTGCCTGAACCCTCAGTGCAGGGTGACGGAGACGCATTTGAAGTGCGCTTACGCAGCAGAAGCGCAGGAAACTCGCTTAGCTAATACAGCGAGTGTGCTGACCGCATATTTGGATGGTGTACCGTGTGAGGCCCCACTCCCTGAGCCTGTGGCCATGGAGCTGCGTCTCCTGTCCAGTACGCTGCTGCAGATCTCTGGTCTCCAAGGGCAAGCTCTGGGCCGGAGCCTAGCTAGCTTAATCGTGGCTCGTAGACAGCTGTGCCTGTCACAGGCCAGAGTCCCTATGCGGATAAGGCTGCGCTGCTTGACGTGCCCATATCCCCGGGAAATACCTTTGGGCCAGCGGTGGAGGAGATATTGCAGAAATCCCACCGGGAACACGAGGTGTCCTGTCAGGTGGCCGCGTTGCTCCCTCCCTGTGCCCCAGCATTGGGTAGGTCGAACCGCTGGCAAGCTCCTCAGACTCTCACCAGAACAGTCCCAGTCCCCACGGCTCCGCTGGGTGACCTAAGGCATCGCCTTCAGGGCACATCGGCAGGTAACCGAGCCCAACCGGCAGGCAGGGGGAACGCAGGTTGTGGTCAGTCCACAAACCAGCGTCTCAGGAGGCGTTTTCAAGGTCAGCGCCCTAAACACTTACCCCAAACTGCCCAGTCCCAGCCTCAGCAGCCCCAACAGGGCCCCTGAAGGCTTGGGCTCTTTCAAAGGTGCCTTGATATCTGACATTTGTACTGCGGCTAGCTGGGCTATGCCGCATACTTTCTCCCGGTTCTACCGTATTAATGTCGTAGACCTTGCTTTGCCTTCTGCAGGCACCAAGGGTGCTTGAGGGTGTAAGTTCACACCACTAACCTCTAGGTTAGACAGTGCTTGTGCGTCCCTCATATGCTGCCGTTCCTTCTCCCTCGCGACGGCTTTGGTATACATTATCCCATACCTAATGTAGTGGTGGTCGTCTTCGAATTGAAAGGGAGCGTTAGGCTACTTACTGTAACTCTGGTTCCCTGAAAGAGAAGACGACCACCACGCGCGAGGTCACCCTCACGGGTTAGATGGAAAAAGAGGAAGATCTTCCTGCGAGTGACGGTTTTATACCCTTGGTGGGCAGGACCAAGTGCGTCATCACAGGAAGAGGCCTTCGGCAGCTCTGGTATAGAGAGCTCAAGAATACCTACCCAAAGGGCAGGAATATCCCATACATAATGTAGTGGTGGTCATCTTCTCTTTCAGGGAACCAGGGTTATGGTAAGTAACCTAAGGTTCTTTATTTTATTGCATACATTTGGTCATGTTAATTTTTTATTTGTGACCTGCTATTTTGTCTGATTAATGTATTTCTTTCTTTTTTAATTGTATTGCTTGTTTTTATTGCTGTGATCTGTGATGTCTGTATGGTTTCTATATGTTTTATTGTAGAGCTTTGGGATACTATATTGTATGTAAAAAGGGCACACGTTTTCTATGCTTTTGGTTTTATTTATGCTCTTTTTTTACGGCTTAGCATGCAGCAATCACATTTATTCGATTGGATGTATGCTATTAGTATGTAGGCTCCATTGTGGTCATTTTAAGGACTTGTATTATTTGAAAGAACTGAGAGTGTTCCTTTGCTATATTGTACTGTGACTGACTGTGCTGTCAAAGGACAGTGGACCAAGCTTTTTCTATTTCTATTTTGTGGATGGAATATCCTCCAGTTTTAATAATCACTGTCTAATCCTAAACATTACACCACAAATTTAGTGTATGTAAAATAGCAGATTTGTTTTTTTATTTGAAATGCTTAAACATTTTTTTGGGGAGCAGTTAGGAGTGAATAGTCAGATTGTTTTCCAAATGGTTTCATGTGGGTACATCCGGCATTAACATGTTTGAAAATCCAGTATTGCACCGAATATAGCCTTACAGCCAAATAATATTTCTCAAGAACAGGCAAGGATAGCCCTCCTAGTTTAGAAAGTGAGAGTCTCCTTTTCTTTATTCTGGGCTGGGAACCTTCCACAGAAAATCTACCCAACAGAGAGATTGGCAGCATTTTCCAGTTCAGCATCTTCTACTGTTAATTATAATTATTATAATGATTATTGGTAATCTTCATATAATATAATTCTTTACATGCAAATAAACATTTTCCCATCCAACTAACAGTATGATTATTCAAGCAGGTAGGTCATTTATTTGCAAGTTCCCTAACAATCCAACGTAGTTTCAGAAAGCTGGAATTGATTAAAAATGATCTCCGAACCTCCATGGTCCAAGCACGCTTGTCCAATCTAGCCATTATATCCATTGAATTTGCATTGGCCAACTCTCTGAACTATGACCATGTCATCAATGACTTTGCATCACTGAAGACAAGACAAGTACATTTGTAGGCTCTAGGCTTTGTTTCTATTGTTGCATTCCACTGAACATTTACAAAGACTTTGAATCCTTTCTTTTATTTATTTTTTGATTTGCTGACTGCAAGTTACAGGGGTAGGGTAGTGGGGCGCTGGATTTATATCTCACACAGGGCGCCATCAAGGATCACTATGGCTCTGCCCTTCAGGTACTATCTCTATTTAAAAAAACAATAAACACACTGTTTTGTATTCAAAATATATACAAACCATAAGTGGAACTAAAAAGGACAGCTTAAAAACAATTGAGAAAGTTTAGATGTTATGATACTAACATTATTTCAACAAACTACCATTGCAGGTAAGTATCTATGAATGGGGTGACTTAATATTTACTCCCCCAATGAAATGCTAAACTACCTCTTTACCTAAACTGCTTCTTAAATCAAAAAAATACAACACAATGCTCACAGGTAATACAAAGCTTTAATCATTCACTTATTAAATGGTGTGGAGACTAAACATGTATTTTGACACCTGCCTTGATTTTAAATTCATATTGCCTACACTTACAAAAGCCAATTCTGAACTTGGTATGTTATATAGGAAGAAAGCATGTCTTAAATGTCATACACAGAAAACAAAAGTAAATCAGTTCCTGTTTTCAATGAATGATTGTGTTTTTTCTACACAGAATTTGTTTTATACAATCGACTATAGTTTTTCATTTTCTTACCTACCACTGTACAAAGTACACATAATAAGCTGAGGTTATTTTAAAAATAAGAGAAAGATTCACTGGTGTATGTTTTAATGTATCTGTTTCAATAAATGTGTTCTGTAATGGAGGAGTGTATTTGTAACTATGTGATTGCACCTTAGTTTCTACTGGTACTCACATGAGAACTTAATGGTAAATACTACTTTACTGTAGCACTGGGTAACTACAAACATTTTCTGGTTTAATAAGATAACTACTGGTTGGAAATAGTACATAATAACATGAAAAGTGCCTGTGCCCTGGTGTTACCTTATAGTCAGGTAACAAGCTATTGATCACAAGGACATGTAATTACACATTAGAAACCGATTCAGTAACATCAGTCTATCAGCTTCCAGCTCTAGCAGGCTTCTATCAAATGGTAGATGCCCCCTGGAACGCCGCAGCACCAACAGTGAATCACATTTAAAATGAATCCGCCACGTGCTTTCTCATTTTGACTTGCCTTAATGAAAACTCAAATACAAAACAAGATGCCGTTGTAGGTAAAGCGGCTGGCAGAGCCTTGTTTAAACTCGATGTTGAGGGGTATGTTTCCTCAGCCGTTTCAAAACGGGTCGGGACGGCATTTGATATGCTTCGTTTCCGTGAGATAGAGAATTTATTTGTGAAAGTTTCGTGAAAATCCGGTTGGTAGTTTAAGTTACACAATCGCAAGTTTTTTTCGCTAAAATAACTAAAAAATGGCTGCGTGTTTAAACAGCATATCTGGCAGGTGGATAGTGCTCATTGGCTAGGAGTGCCTTTAATTGGAACCGAACAAATCGATAAAGTATTTAGCGAGTTCTTTTCATTTTTAGTTGCACATGTGCTGTTTATTTTTGCTAACCCATAAGTTGCGCATGGGCATGAGTTCAACTAGAATGGAATTAACTTTTATCAGTGCGGATCAGTGATTAGAGCGGTGTGGTACTAAAGCTTTATCTACCTCCATACATAACCCTACAAACCAAATTAGCCTGTTCACAAGTATTTAGTGTGTGTATATATATATTGTGTGAGATAGCAGGGAGGGGGTTAAAGTCTCCCTGAGGAAAACATATGAATATGCACGTTTGTTTAGTTTAATTGTTTTGGTTTATTGTTTAATTGTTTTGCTTTTCTGTTAATCATTGTTTGTTAACTGTTTTATTGTTTAATTATCCCCTGCACCTGGGCGGTAATTGGGAATTTGGACCAGGTGCAGGGTATAAAGGACAGCCAGTTAGATCAGGGCTGCTGAGTAGAAGGAAGCAGAAGAGAGGTGCTCTGCTTCTGAGCAGTCCAGAGAAAAAATAGTAAGTGCTGTGTTAAGCCTGTGTGGTTTTTGTTTGTGTTGTGGTGTCAGGTAAACGGCTTAGCCGTCCTGCAAGTTAGTCAGGGAATAACTTGTTTAGTTAGCGCTCCAAAACGGAGCTAGGTGTTTGTTTTGTTTTATTTTTGTGTTTATTAAAAATATAGCGCGTCAGCGCTAGAAAATCCATTTCTGTGTACTGGGTCGTATTTTTAAAGGGGCACGAACCCGTCAGTGGTGCGAGTCTTTTACAATATATACAGCTCTGGAAAAAATTAAGAGACCACTGCAAAATTATCAGTTTCTCTGGTTTTACTATTTATAGGTATGTGTTTGGGTAAAATGAACATTTTTGTTTTATTCTATAAACTACTGACAACATTTCTCCCAAATTCCAAATAAAAATATTGTCATTTAGAGCATTTATTTGCAGAAAATGACAACTGGTCAAAATAACAAAAAAGATGCAGTGTTGTCAGACCTCGAATAATGCAAAGAAAATAAGTTCATATTCATTTTTAAACAACACAATACTAATGTTTTAACTTAGGAAGAGTTCAGAAATCAATATTTGGTGGAATAACCCTGATTTTCAAGCACAGCTTTCATACGTCTTGGCATGCTCTCCACCAGTCTTTCACATTGATGTTGGGTGACTTTATGCCACTCCTGGCACAAAAATTCAAGCAGCTCGGCTTTGTTTGATGGCTTGTGACCATCCATCTTCCTCTTGATCACATTCCAGAGGTTTTCAATGGAGTTCAGGTCTGGAGATTGGGCGGGCCATGACAGGGTCTTGATCTGGTGGTCCTCCATCCACACCTTGATTGACCTGGCTGTGTGGCATGGAGCATTGTCTTGCTGGAAAAACCAATCCTCAGAGTTGGGGAACATTGTCAGAGCAGAAGGAAGCAAGTTTTCTTCCAGGACAACCTTGTACTTGGCTTGATTCATGCCAAAGCTGCCCGATTCCAGCCTTGCTGAAGCACCCCCAGATCATCACCGATCCTCCACCACATTTCACAGTGGGTGCGAGACACTGTGGCTTGTAGGCCTCTCCAGGTCTCCGTCTAACCATTAGACGACCAGGTGTTGGGCAAAGCTGAAAATTGGACTCATCTGGGGGTGCTTCAGCAAGGCTGGAATCGGGCAGATTTGTCTTTGTGAAGGACGCATGAATCAAGCCAAGTACAAGGTTGTCCTGGAAGAAAACTTGCTTCCTTCTGCTCTGACAATGTTCCCCAACTCTGAGGATTGGTTTTTCCAGCAGGACAATGCTCCATGCCACACAGCCAGGTCAATCAAGGTGTGGATGGAGGACCACCAGATCAAGACCCTGTCATGGCCAGCCCAATCTCCAGACCTGAACCCCATTGAAAACCTCTGGAATGTGATCAAGAGGATGATGGATGGTCACAAGCCATCAAACAAAGCCGAGCTGCTTGAATTTTTGCGCCAGGAGTGGCATAAAGTCACCCAACATCAATGTGAAAGACTGGTGGAGAGCATGCCAAGACGCATGAAAGCTGTGCTTGAAAATCAGGGTTATTCCACCAAATATTGATTTCTGAACTCTTCCTAAGTTAAAACATTAGTATTGTGTTGTTTAAAAATGAATATGAACTTATTTTCTTTGCATTATTCGAGGTCTGACAACACTGCATCTTTTTTGTTATTTTGACCAGTTGTCATTTTCTGCAAATAAATGCTCTAAATGACAATATTTTTATTTGGAATTTGGGAGAAATGTTGTCAGTAGTTATAAATAAAACAAAAATGTTCATTTTACCCAAACACATACCTATAAATAGTAAAACCAGAGAAACTGATAATTTTGCAGTGGTCTCTTAATTTTTTCCAGAGCTGTATATATATATATATATATATATATATATATATATATATATATATTACAGTGCCCTCCATAAGTATTGGGACAGTGAAGTCAAAATTGCTATTTTTGCTGTACACTCAAGCAATATGAAAATGCGATTAAAAGATGAATATGAGGCAAAAGTACAGAATGTCACCTTTTATTTCTGGCTGTTTCAACACATATATGTTTTACCAACTAAGAATAACAGCACTTTCAGAGTTCTATTACACAGTATATTTTTTATATATACAGTACTGTGCAAAAGTTTTAGGCAGGTGTGAAAAAATGCTGTAAAGTAAGAATGCTTTCAAAAATAGACATGTTAATAGTTTATATTTATCAATTAACAAAATACAAAGTGAGTGAACAGAAGAAAAATCTACATCAAACCAATATTTGGTGTGACCACCCTTTGCCTTCAAAACAAGCATCAATTTTTCTAGGTACACTTGCACACAGTTTTTGAAGGAACGCGGCAGGTAGGTTGGCCCAGACATCTTGGAGAACTAACCACAGTTCTTCTGTGGATTTAGGCAGCCTCAGTTGCTTCTCTCTCTTCATGTAATCCCAGACAGACTCGATGATGTTGAGATCAGGACTCTGTGGGGGCCATACCATCACTTCCAGGACTCCTTGTTCTTCTTTACGCTGAAGATAGTTCTTAATGACTTTCGCTGTATGTTTGGGGTCGTTGTCATGCTGCAGAATAAATTTGGGGCCAATCAGATGCCTCCCTGATGGTATTGCATGATGGATAAGTATCTGCCTGTACTTCTCAGCATTGAGGAGACCATTAATTCTGACCAAATCCCCAACTCCACACTCTCCACACTCTCTCCCTCTTCTTCCGCGAAGAACCTAGGAGTCACCCTGGACCCCTGCCTCTCTTATTCCCAGCACATCTCCACTCTGGCACGCACTTGCCGATTCTTCCTGAGCAACATCCGAAGAATCCGACCCTTCCTCACCAACTATGCTACCCAGCTCCTGGTCCAGGCCCTGGTACTCTCCCGCCTAGACTACTGCAACTCCCTCCTGGCTGGCCTCCCTGCGTCCGCCACCCGTCCGCTCCAGCTCATCCAGAACTCTGCTGCCCGCCTGGTGTTCTCTCTGCCTCGCTTCGCCCACGCTACTCCACTACTCCGCTCGCTCCACTGGCTCCTGATCACCGCTCGCATCCAGTTCAAGACTCTTGTACTAGCCTACAGATGCCTTGACCAGACTGCACCCAGCTACCTCCAGACCCTCATCTCTCCCTACACCCCCACTCGACCTCTCCGCTCCGCCTGCACTAGAAGACTAGCTCTACCTCCGCTACGCTCCCCTGCCTCCAGAGCCCGCTCCTTCTCCACCCTTGCTCCGCAGTGGTGGAATGACCTTCCTACAGATGTCAGGACTGCCCAGTCCCTGACCACATTCCAGCGCCTGCTTAAGACTCACCTCTTCAAACAGCACCTGTAGAACTCCTCTGTTTGTATCCTGGGACACTATCACCCTTCATGTAAATGTGCTTTATTTTGCTCTTATCTGCCCCCTATTTTACTGCATTTAATCCTGTACTTCAGAATACTGTAATCTGCCAAGTGTTTAACCTGTAGTACTTTGTATTTAATCATATCCTGATGTAACTATCACTATTTAATCATATCCTGATGTAACTATCACTATTATCTGCTGTATTATTGAATTGTGGTTTGTCACACTTGTACTTTGCTTGAACAAAAGTTATTGTATTTCTTGCTTATTGTATTACTTATATTGTAACACTTGAAATGTATTTGCTTACGATTGTAAGTCGCCCTGGATAAGGGCGTCTGCTAATAAATAAATAATAATAATAATAATAATAATAATAATAACTCCATTTGCAGAAATGCAGCCCCAAACTTGCAAGGAACCTCCACCATGCTTCACTGTTGCCTGCAGACACTCATTCGTGTACCGCTCTCCAGCCCTTCAGCGAATAAACTGCCTTCTGCTACAGCCAAATATTTCAAATTTAGATCAGTCCAGAGCACCTGCTGCCATTTTTCTGCACCCCAGTTCCTGTGTTTTCGTGCATAGTTGAGTCGCTTGGCCTTGTTTCCACGTCGGAGGTATGGCTTTTTGGCCGCAAGTCTTCCATGAAGGCCACTTCTGACCAGACTTCTCCGGACAGTAGATGGGTGTACCAGGGTCCCACTGTTTTCTGCCAATTCTGAGCTGATGGCACTGCTGGACATCTTCCGATTGCGAAGGGAAGTAAGCATGATGTGTCTTTCATCTGCTGCAGTAAGTTTCCTTGGCCGACCACTGCGTCTACGGTCCTCAACATTGCCCGTTTCTTTGTGCTTCTTCAAAAGAGCTTGGACAGCACATCTGGAAACCCCCGTCTGCCTTGAAATTTCTGCCTGGGAGAGACCTTGCTGATGCAGTATAACTACCTTGTGTCTTGTTGCTGTGCTCAGTCTTGCCATGGTGTATGACTTTTGACAGTAAACTGTCTTCAGCAACCTCACCTTGTTAGCTGAGTTTGGCTGTTCCTCACCCAGTTTTATTCCTCCTACACAGCTGTTTCTGGTTCAGTTAATGATTGTGTTTCAACCTACACATTGAATTGATGATCATTAGCACCTGTTTGGTATAATTGTTTAATCATACACCTGACTATATGCCTACAAAATCCCTGACTTTGTGCAAGTGTACCTAGAAGAATTGATGCTGTTTTGAAGGCAAAGGGTGGTCACACCAAATATGGATTTGATTTAGATTTTTCTTCTGTTCACTCACTTTGCATTTAGTTAATTGATAAATATAATCTATTAACATGTCTATTTTTGAAAGCATTCTTACTTTACAGCATTTTTTCACACCTGCCTAAAACTTTTGCACAGTACTGTATATATATATATATATACACACACACACACACACACACACACACAGTGCCTTGAAAAAGTCTTCACACCCTTGAACATTTTTCACATTCTGCTGCCTAAAAAATACAATTAAAAATGCATTTAAGTAGGAGTTTGTTTCACTGATCTACACTTTCAACGTGAAAGAACAATTATAGAAATATTCAAAAAGTAATTAAATAAAAAAAAAGTCTTGATTGCATAAGTCTTCACACCCCTTGAGTCAATACTTGGTCCAAGCCCCTTTTGCAGCAATAACAGCCATGAGTCGTTTTGGATAAGTGTCTACCAACTTAGCACAGCAGGATGGTGCAGTTTTTGCCTATTCTTCTTAGCAGAATAGCTCAAGCTCTTTCAAGTTGTCTGGGGATCGTCTGTGGACTGCAGACTTCAAGTCTTGCCACAGATCTTCTATAGGATTCAGGTCTGGGCTTTGACTAGGCCACTCGAGGACATTCACTTTCTTCTTGCTGAGCCACTCCACTGTTGCTTTTGCTTTGTGCTTAGGATCATTGTCCTGCTGAAAGGTGAATCTTCTCCCCAGTCCCAGGTCTCTGGCAGACTGGAACAGGTTTTCCTCCAGGATCTGCCTGTACTTTGCACCATCCATCTTTCCCTCGATCTTCACAAGCCTCCCTGTCCCCGCTGCTGCAAAGCATCCCCAAAACATAATGCTGCCACCACCATGCTGTAACGGTGTTCGTTCGTGGTTGCCTAATTCTGCAACGGTGGTTTATCTAGAATGCAGGTTAAATATTTAACCCCACTGAAACATAATTAATTTATATCTAACCATTACTAGGACTCAGCAGAACAATACTAATTATATAAATCACTAACTCCTATTATAACCTCAATCAGAATTAATAAAACTAATGGATTACACTGATCCAGTTATTACCAGCATAAGATTCAATATTTCAATATGAGAACAACTTTAATTTCACAGTATTAAACACTATCAAATGTTAGGATATACAAAAAAAAATCATTCAAGTTAATCAGTTGACACATTTATAAATATCCCAGATTAGGAGAAGAAAATGTTTCACAGCTATTATGCCACGCCATTTCTAGTCTGTTAAAACCCAAAAAATGATAACTAGACAAATAACAATATCATTCTATACCATCAGAAATCCAAATAACTAAGTAAATACTCAATATTTAGAAATGTTATGGCATAAAATATTCAATATGCAATGCATTACATTTAGGAAGAAATAATTAAATAACAGGACACCATACAATTAACATGGGGACACATTTTAACCAACAACATTTGAGCAAGGATAATTATAGATGTTGTATTAACAAGTTAACATGATAAAAAAAAAAAAAAGTGTAAACAGTTAAACAACAATAAGTTATTCACACCCAGAAAAAACAAATTAGCAACGTTGGTTTGTCACCCTCCAATTAATAAAGTGCAATCGTGCATATCCCTGACACTTCAATACAGATGATCAGATAAACACAGAACATGAAAGACAAAAGAACATCACTTTAAATTAGTTGCAGCATTTAACAAGTAATAAACACAATATAGAGAGAAATATAAACAAGCAGCCATGTTATTGTAAGCCAAATATCACGCAGCAGTAAAACTTTAGATAAACAGACCAAGTAACGTCGAAGGACAAAATGTAGACCCTCATTGTTGACAGTCTGTAAAAAATTCACGACTCAATGTTAATCCCACGTAGATCAAGCATAAAACAAAACAGTCCCTGTCTTCATAAATGACCAAAAATATAGCGCTGAGTGACACATATAGCAATAGTCAATATATCTAATCCAAAAGAAAGAAACAAACAAAATTCAGCCGTTTAGCACAGTTCTCAAAAAGATAATAAAATGTCATTCTTTCAAACCTGTTCGAAATCTTCTGGCCCAGCTCTCACACAGATTGACGGTGTTGTAACAAGTAAAACAGATGATGTCCCAGTTAATCCAGGCAATGCCGGCCTGAACAAGCAACTCCAAAAGAAGCCAATCCAGCCCGCATCAGCTCTAACAATCAGTTTACTCGATACCTCGATAATATTTCTTCTTAAACTGTGCATTAAGCTTTAGAATTAACCACTGCTACACAAAGAAAACAAAATGTCTTTCTCTTACGTTCTTTTTACTGCATGGTTTGGTCTGCTTGCTCATTTACAACAGCTCTCTCTCTCCCTCCTGCTCTCTGTAGTCGGCAAATAAAGGATAACTAATTAAAGAGCCAGTGCACATTTACTGATCGCTACAATGCTTTACTGTAGGGATGGTGTTAGCAGGGTGATGTGCCGTGTTTGGTTTACGCTACACATCACTTAGCATTGAGACCAAAAAGTTCCACTTTGGTCTCATCAGACCACAAAACCTTCTCCCACATGCGTGCAGTGTCTAAGTGTTTCTTTGCAAAAGCTATGCGGCACATCATGTGGCTTTTTTTCAGCAGTGACTTCCTTCTTGCCACCCTCCCATACAGGCCATGTTTGTGGAGTACTCTTGAAATTGGGGAAAATGTTGACTGTTCAACACTCACCCAGAGACCTCTGTAGTTCTTTTAAAGTAATCTTAGGCCTCACAGTGATCTCCCTCAGCAGTTTCCTTAAGCCACGGCTACTGACTTTGGAGGGACGGCCTGATCGAGGCAGTGTCTTGGTGGTGCCAAACTGTTTCCACTTTACAAGGATGGACCTGACAGTGCCCCAAGGGATATTCAAAGACATTGAAAGTCTCTTATAGCCTTCCCCCAATCTGTACCTTTTCAATAACTTTATCCCGGAGTTCTTTTGGCAGCTCCTTGTTCGGCATGTTTTGCCATTTGTTTCAAATTCACTTCATACAACAGAAACAGCTTGATTCTTCATCCAGGAGTATTCAGATCAGTTGAACTACTGTGATTGGACACAGGTGGGCTCTATTTAACTTATTATGTGCTTTGTTAAGGCAATGTGTTGTACCTGAGCTAATTTGGGTTTGCTATGACAAAGGGTGTGAAGACTTATACAATCAAGACTTAGTTTTTTTATTTTTAATTACTTTTTGAATATTTCTATAATTGTTCTTTCATGTTATATATAAACATCTTAAAAGACCCTCGGTTACACATTGTATCCATACCCAGTGTATCCATATTCTAACCAGCTCAGTCTTGTGGAAAATTAAGAGGCCATTTATTTCAGAACCGAGGTGTGTTCAACTCCATGGTTTAGGTCCCATGTTTGTGTCTTCTTAGATTCTTTGAAATTCAGCATTCATTTTTTATTCTCTCATTTGTTTAATTCTAACAAACAACAACAATAATAAAATAATCTGAATAGTGCAGCTGGTGCAGAATGCTGCTGCTGCAAGAATACTGACTGGTACAAAACAAATAGGGAGATTTTTTATTTCAATTATTGCTGCCACCTAAAAAAAAAAAAAAAACAAAAAACAAAAAAACTAAAGATTATTTTTTTTCTCGTTATTACAAGAAGTGCTGTCACAAAAAAAAAAAAAAAAAAAAGAACTGTATGTAATTACCTAGTGAAATCAAATCCCAGTGAAATCATTCAGCAGGCTATTCCATTGCATACCGGTTCCAGCTTCAATCAATCAATCTTTATTTTTGTATAGCGTCTTTAACGGGGGCCGCCACAAAGAGCTTCACACTAAATAAAATTCACAAATATATTAAAGCTTGACAGTCAGCTAAGCAGGAATGGCAGCCGAGTCAGAAACCGTTCACTTTGATTTCAACCATGGTACCGTACTCGAAATTAGTAAAACTTATTCTTTTTTTGTTCTGTTTTGTTGAAGTCAGGAAGTTTATCACCAGCACCAAGCTGTTGGTTAGCATTTTACTACCAAGATCAATGTACTCGAGTGAATGCTAATGTTTGGATGCAGTTGAATAAATGGTCATTGCTGACAAAAGTTCCGGATATCGTTTGGACTCGCTGGACTCTCACTCGCCTCGGGATCAAGGATCTACAAGCAAGCGGGTGCCCAGGAGTGCTGAGATTGTTACAATTTATTTTTCCTTTATTGCTGGATTTTGTTTTTTTTGTGTGTTTGTTTGCATGTGAAGAATCAGTAAATGTATTGTCTGGTTTAAATGATTGATGTATCTCCCTTTATTATTTTATCAGTAATTACAACTGAAACGGTTCCTGCGTGCTTTCGTGCTATTGACCTGCCTTTCCTCCTTTATGAAATGTTTTGATGCACTTGGTTCAGGGAGGAAACCTGCGTGCTTTCGTGCTATTGACCCGCCTTTCCTCCTTTATGAAATGTTTTGATGCACTTCGTTCAGAGAGGTAACCTTTCCAACAGGTTGACGTTTCTGCTAAAGCTGGTTGTTATAAAGGTATAGTGAAAATAATGTAAAGCATAGGAAAGTGATGTAAATCCCAGGTATGGTAAATCATACTGAAAAACATGTCTGTCAGACTATAACAAACTCTGGTAAATGCATAACTATGGTAATGGGAAAAATGCAACATTATCGGGTTAAACTTTTGAAAGGACATCACAGGCGTTTCATATTTTTTTGACTGTGTTACTGGCACACCTTGTTCTACAAGCAAAGCTCTGAATGATAAACAGTAGTACAAATACTCACTTGAAAACCCTCAGGCTGGTACACATCAACATTATGTGGATGAAGCTGGGGACACAGCTGTCTGTGAAGGAGTTATTGCTCAGGTCTAGACATTCCAATGAGCTGATGAAAGCATTAAGACCAGAGGAGAGAGACTCAACACAGCTGTCTGTGAGGTGTGTGTCAGTCAGCCTATGAAGAAGATAGAGAGAGAATCAGCTGTGACAAACATTTCCTGTGACATTACTTAATTCAAAACATGCAAATACATGGCTGCTTGAAGTGGAATAACTGGCTCTATAAGAAGCTATTCTTCTGACTGGAAGTATGACCACAGACCCAGCATTTAAATTGTTATCACTAAAGCATACCTCCAAATGCTTCACTATTGATGTCTTTTGACTTGTAATTTATAACACAATTCACATTTCTTAACACTCCATTTGTCATACAAATGGTCCCATGTCTTAGGCATAAATACTGGCATGCTTGTCCACTAATATAACATTGTGCTTAACTGTGCCACTGTGCTAAAACCTAAAATGAATGATCATTGTTATAGACATACAGTTTGTCCCATAAGTCTGGCATCAAAGGCATGATATTGGTTCTCTCTCTCTCTCTCTCTCTCTCTGGAATTAAATGTCTATGCAAAGAAGAATTCAGTTTGATGTGTGGTAACAATAGTCAACAGGGTGTGTCTGCCCGATTTAACAGAGGACATCCTAATCAGCATAATACATGATATTGCCAATGATACCTGACCTGTGGGACACTGTATATTCATTATCAATGTATAGCTTTTTTTATTGTTATTTAATTGGACTTTAATACCAATTGGTTTGTAAATTCATGACACATATTCAATATATTTAGATTCAAAAGCATAAAGTAAAATCAATTTACTCAAGAGACTGGAGATCAATGGTTGACATTTTGAAAACACCACACAGTTTTTCTATGAAGTTGCTGGTAAGATGAGGATTGAGGACGGATATACTTTTACAGTCATATTTTGGAATAATCAAAGTACAGATGTTCAAAATGAAATCTTCAGTGAGATCACCCTCAAATGATAACCTGAAAGAAAAAGACAGTTGTCCAATGTCATAAACTCATTCTGTTCACTGCACATTGTTCATTGAGATTATCAACATAATCACACAATTTCCCCGTACATCCGTTTGTGATCTAATCACATTTGACAAATGGATACATTGTTACTGCGTTTGTAGTCTGATACTGCCGCCAAAATTTACTATAATTGAAATATGGTAAATTGCTGTTGGAAGACAGTGGCTGAAAAGTCTTGATCTGTGTGAAATTGACTCTAATAACAAACAATATCAAACCACCACTGGAACACATTAATAAATGCACTATTCTTTTTAAAAACTGAATTTGTCTGCATAAGACTGCCTGCTTCAAGCTGATTCTACTGCGCAATGGACAATTTAACTGTAATACGTTACAGCTGTTTACCCTTCATTAGTGTTAAAAAACCTCACCCAATAAAATAACTAAACCTGCAGAAAAACCTGTTGAATATAAATATTGTGACAGGGTGCCGGGAAACAGACCACATATCCCAGCAGGCAAAGCAGATTATATCCCCCAGAAGGCAATGCGGGCTGCCATTTTGAGCCAAGCCTGCCAAACCGGTTTGTAAATTACCTTCAGCTGTGTGTAACTAGTCCCACGCTGTTTGTGTATATAAGCCTGTGTGTTTGTGTGCTGAATGGAAGAGGAGAGGGAGAGTGTTGTTTGTTTACATTTATTTTGAATCCTTGCATTGTTTTGATGTCTGTTTGATTTATTGTTTCTTTGTTTGTTTGCACCTTCGCTTTGGCCCACGTGTCGTTTATTTTATGTTTATTTTTGTGTTTGTTAATAAATGTGTGCCTTGGTGTGTTTCAGTGCAGTTTCGTGTCAGAGTCTCCATTAACTATCCTGACACAACCCACTCGCTTTGGCCATCCTGTCACAGTATGTAAACTGTTTTCTAATTAAACTACATTTACACTAATGAACACAACCTGGAGCTGACCAGGGCAGTTCTTTGATCTGTGAATGTGTAAAGCACATTGTTAAGTGCATGACACATGGGCAATCAAAAACATAACTCGCATTGTTTTTTTAATTATGGATTATTTTGTTTACACACACTAATGTGGGGTAAAATTACTCTGGTAGTAATGAATGGGAACTCAAAACTACCCCAGGAGGTGGATTAGTTAGTCCAGCAGTCAGTCGCACTCGAAGGGGCATTAAGGTTAGTGTGAACAAATCAGCTTGTGTTCAGAAGGCACTCAACACCACTCTCAAGTGCCAGTGTGGAAACGGCATCAATATTACAATACTGGATACTGGCATCAATATTACTGTTACTGCACATCCTGTGTCCTACTCGGCTTAAAATAATAGATATAGGGATATTTTACACACAACTTTATAAAAAGAGTGCTTTTATTTTTTGTTTATTTATTTATTTGTTATTGTTTTGCTCCTTTTTCAATTCTGCTTCAAACAACAATAACTTTGTAAACATTCTCTGCGCGTCACAGCGCATTGCTGGACTCTGTTGCTTTCACCTGCGTTCATCACACACCTGTTTCTGCAGCCTCCCATCAAGGATTGTTACTGTTTCATCTCCCCTGCCGGTGTGAGAGGCAGCGAGTGCGGCATTCGAGTAAGGACTTCGAAGAAGGACCCTGGCTGTTCTCAGGTGTTCTTTATTTTATTAGTTAGTTTGTTGTGTATTTAATGTTTATAATTCTTCATTTGTTTTTGTTTACTATGTCTTTTCATCTGCTATTTCTCTCCATATCTCTTTGCTCTCCTTCCTCTTGTGCCGCTCCTTCTCTTCCCTTATCCCCCAGTGGTGGAACCAGCTCCCGGTGAACCTCAGGACTGTTCAATCTTTTACTGCTTTCCACCGTCTTCTCAAAACTCACTTATTCAACCTTTATTTGGAAACTCCTATTTACTTATCTTTTTATATTTTCCTTTATTTTTTGTTTTGTATATATTGTATACATGTGCTTGCTTTGCATTTTTTTATTGACTAATTTTTGAATTTCATATTTTTGTTTAATTTCTGTAAGTCACTTTCGATAAAAACGTCTGCTAAATGATTAAATAATAATAATTTAACTGAATGTTCTTACCCTTCCTGGCCAATCACATGATCAAATGTGAAACAGAACAATGTCAGCCCTTCTTTTCTCAGCGTTATATCCAGACCCAAGGATACCCAGCAGGGGTGTGTAGAAAGCATCTGACAGAAGTTCATTACTGTGTCTTTGGTGAGGTGACTGGAATGCATTCTGTAGAGAAATAGAGTGTGGTTAACAATGGCTAGATTTACAATAAAAATAAAAGGGAGCACGCTATGATTGTAGAATTCATGAAGAAAGATTCCTTGACCCTGTCCTTCTTCATTTTGACAAGGGTTTACAAGAAACTTCTAAGTGTCACCCCAGTGAGTGTCATTTCATGGTAATTAGGAGGGGCTTTGCTAATATCTGATATCACGCATCTTAAGCATGTATCAATAATTAAAAGCGCATTGCATTAAAAAGGGTATTCACAATGGAATTTAAGATTTTAGAATGATATTACAGACACTTTCCAATTCTGAGTAACTAATCTGAGGGCACCTGGGTTTGCAGCAGAAGTAACTGCAGAGCTCACTGGTCATCTCTGTATTTTACATCTTCAAGGATGGTTACATTTATTTATTTGTTAAATGTTTCTATTAAGATTCCCTCATAGCATATTTTTTTAACTATGTAAGTTAATGTGTGCTTTGTTTTTTTTTGTTTTTATTTGGTTATTCAGCAAAGTGACCATCATCATTGCTACACTAATATGAACTTCATGAAAATGTGTTTGATAAAAGATGTACGAATCTTAACTTCAAATCAATTCATTTTAAAAGTAAGAATATAAGGATATACTACTATAAATTACTATAAGAAGTATTTTCATTAAAATATTTTTCAACAGGGGGATTCAATGACACTTGCCTGTTACCATGCTATCATTCTTCAATCAATGTAACTGAAAAAAAGCAGCTTATGGATTTCTTATCCGTTAAGATTTTTTTTTGTTTTGTTTGAATCCATAATGACTGAGCAGCTGTAATCCATTGGCCTTTGCTTTCTCTAACATTCTTTTCCTTTGGTCCATCACACATCTCCACCATCGTTGGAATATGAACTTCATAAAATTGTGTCTGGTCAAAGATGTATGATTCAATTCACTTCAATCAATTATTTTTTAAAGAAAAGATAAAATTACTATAATTATTATAAGAGAAGTATTTTTATTAAAATATTTTTCAACAGGGGATTGATCTAAACAGCTCAGTTTGTTGCTGAGATATCAGTGATTTATCAGCCACACAAGGTATGTATATCAATTTGTATATTGCATTTATAATTTATATGTACAAAATGTACAGTGTATACAGATGAACTTGCAGTGGGATTACATGAGATAAGGGAGTCAGTGAGATGATGCTTATTCAATTTGTTCTATGAATTTGATGCATTCTGACCCACAGCACATCCATTCCGGAATTATTACGGTAAGATGACATCCATTCTGGATGCCAACAGTCTTTGTAAACGTAGCCAATGTGTATGCTTGGTAAGCTCAAGGTGGCTGCTGCCTGACAAAAGCTTGTGCTTGGAATCTTAAAATACAAAAATCTGGCTGAGATAGAACTGTGTACATTTTATGCAGTTGTGCAAATGTGCTTATTATTGTTTATGTACAAATGTGCAGTTATTTTCTTAAATACAACTGAAAAAGAAAAAAATACAACCTTAAAAGAACACTTACTCAATAATTTTGCATTTTGGAAGAACCTCCACAAGGACTTTTACTTCCTCTTCCTCCAAGTGGGAAGATGCAAGATCAAGCCGTTCCACTTCACCACGTTGCTCGATGCAATATTTTATTACAGTGCAATCATTTTTATTAACACAGCCATTCCAGAACCACAATTCATCCATGTCTGCCATTGCCTTCTTAACAAACTCCTCATCCTGAATCTCAAACAAACAATGTAGCAATTCAATAATGTTGACATAACTTGAGGCTTCTTTAATCCAATTTTCCAACCGTGTTCTTAATACAGAAATAGGTAGTAGATTATTGCCTGGGATCAACGCTTGTATGTTCTTGTTTGCAAGCCCAAACATGAATTGAACTACATTTAAAAGACAACTATTATGAATGCAGTCATTGAGCAAGGTATTTATTTCTTCTTCAGACATGCC